>NC_056726.1:1207245802-1207448302 GCF_019279795.1 Protopterus annectens
ACTTTCAATGTTTAGTGTACTGCCACCTATGTGATAATTCATGGGTACATGTTTTTTTCCAAAGGAGATAACTATACGTTTCTTGGCATTAAGCTTGACCCCATGGCTCTGGCACCAAACATCTGTTTCTGTAAGGCCCTTTTGTAGAATATCCACATCATTTGGGGATTCAGTAATGGCTCTCAGTTTGCAGTCATCTGCGAACTTTGTTAGTCAGAGTCCCTTAGTGCTGTCCTGTACTTCAGAGAAGTAGATGCCAAACAAGAGTGGTCCCAGGACTGAACCCTGAGGTACTCCACTTGTCTGGAGCTGGATTTGGAGTCGGCTACTTTTACAGTCTGGGTTCTGTCAGTAAGCCAGTTAGCAACCCATCGAGTAATGTAGGGATTTATGCCCAGCTTAGTAAGTTTATCTATGATTCCAGAGTGGGAGATGGTGTCGAAGGCCTTGGCGAGGTCCAGATAGGGTGTGTGGACCGCCTTACCCTCGTCCACAGCTCTGGAGACTGATTAGAAGAAGTCCGGCAGTTTCAGGTGACAAGATCTGCCCTTCATAAACCCAAACTGGGTGGGGTCCAGTGTTTGAAGGCTGCTAATGTCTTTGTTTATAAATTCCATGATAATGCGTTCTATGCCCTTGCAAATCAGGCTTGTAAGACTGATGGGACGGTAGTTCCCGGGATCCAAGGCAGATCCCCCCTTGTGGAGTGGGATAACTGTAGCTGTGCGCCACTCAGTGGGCATGAAGCCTGAGGTGAGGCTATGATAAACATGGCACTTAGGTGAGGTGCCCGTTCATTTTATAGTTCATGTAGTACACAGCCTGGGATGTCATCTGGTGTCATGGATGCTGTATTCTTAGCTTTGGAGAGTGTGGTTTCTACCTGTGTGGCCGTGATTACCGGAATTTGGCAGTCTTTTGGTATTGAGATGGGCCCTTTAGGGGGTGAGAGGGGGGTGAAGTTGGCACTAAATCGATCTGCCAGGATATTGGCAATTTCCTTGGGATCAGTATATTTAATGCCATTCTGTTGTAGCTCAGAGCAGATCTGAGCATTGCCATTAGATTCTTGACATAACTATAGAATGCCTTGTGGTTGTCTTTGGAATCTTTGGCAATTTTATTTTCGTAACTAGCTTTTGAGGATTTTATGAGGGATCTCAGCTTCTTACTGAGGCTGGTGGGGGAGTTTTTTGCATCCTGGGATTTTCCTCTTTTCTGCAACAGTTTCTTCTTTAAGTTGTATAGTTTGTTTATAGCAGGGGACCATCAGATTGGCTTCCTTTGTTTAGAGAAGAGCATCTTGGTTCTAGTTGGGATGGCACGATTCATGCATGAGTGGATGTGCTCGTACAGTGCCTTAGTGTAGGATTCTGCAGTCGAACTTTCAGATCCCATCTGCATGGGTGCCATGAAGTTTGTCACTTCTGACTTCAGTAGCATAAAGTTGGCTTTGGAGAAGTTTTTTAAGGAAGTTTCCTTACTGGGGGGTGGAGGTGGGATGTGGATGTCAAGGGTGATTTGCTTATGGTCAGACCTGACCAATGAAGGGGTGACCACTGATGTGGGGCATCTATCTCCCATGTTGGTAATGGCCAGATCTAGGATATTTGAGTCCCTGGTGGGACATTGGATTAGTTGATCCAGGGCATTGGAATTTATGAATTCCAAGAACCGTTAGGAAAAGGAGTTGGTACCTGAGTAGTTTTCCCAGTTAATGGCAGGGTAGTTGAAATCACCCAGTATTACGGTGTTTGGTTGTATCTTAATATTTTCCAGTATGTTTAGAAAGGTGTAGTGAGAATCTTGGGGGCATGGTGGGGGATCTGTAGCAAGCTACAGTTTGGATTACAGTCTTACCTAGTGTTAGTTGCACTTGGAGAATTTCAGATGCATTGTGTTGGGCAGCTAGCCTGGAGATGTGAATATCCTTGTTGAATATGAACATTCCTGCACCTTTAGTGTTTCGGCCTTGGTTTTGTGGCCGAAAAGTGTGGTAAGAGTTGTAGCCTGGTATTGCAGGGGTGCTCTCTGGAGCCTTGAACCAGGTCTCAGTTACTGCGCAGATATCGATGTTCTCCATTTTTAGGAGTGCCTCGAGAGAGTGCATTTTGAGGTTTAGACTTCTAGCATTGAGTAGCATTACCTTCAGATTTTGCATGCTTGTATCTGTTACGGTGGTGGTTTTATCATTTGAATCTTGCCTAAAAAAGGCACTATAGGGGTGGCAAGAGCTTTAGCCAGTAACCTGAATCCCAGGGGTGACAGGTGCAGACCATCTCTGGCAAAGCATCGGGATTTGTTGATCATGTCTTTCCAGGCAGACAGATACTGGATCCTCTTTGAATGACACCAGAAGCTTAGCCAGTTGTTGAAGTCAATCATTTTGTCCTTACACTGTGGTATCATTATGGGCGAAGGCAGGATGCTACTCAGGGCTAGGGTCATACCTGCCTGGGCCACATTCCAAGAACTCTTCCATGTCTCTTTTCATGTAGTCCAGGGAGGTACGTCTCAAGTCATTCACTCCAGCATGGACAATGACAGAGTCGTATTTGTACTTGTTGTGGAGTGACTTGAGTGTATGCGTTATGTGGCGGATCCTGGCACCCGACAGGCAGCTGACTGTAATTTTCTCCTTGGCACCAAAGCAGAAGAGGTTCTAAAAAAGATGGAAGAAAAAGCTAAGTCTATGCAGACAGTCAAAGATGTTTTGCAAGTGCAGCCTCCAAGATTCAGTAGGCATTGCCCCTCGAAACATTGGTCCTTTCCAGCCCCATCAGGGCCATCTCAAACTAGTCCAAGGGGAAACAGACCCCCCAGATTACAGTCTCAGGGTATGCAGAGATATAAACAATGGAGTACCTCCGCTTCTAAGACAGGGAGTGCTAAGCCACCCCCTTACGGGAAGAATTCACAATGACTTCTCAACTCCACTCCTCACCTCTACCCATTTGCTCGTGCCCCTAGGAGGAAAACTTGCTCACCATGCAAAAAACTGGACCTCCATCACCAAAGACTGATGGGTCCTCAACATTGTATCCCAGGGGTACAAATTTTACTTCCACACACTGCCAACCCCAAAAGGGTTCCCAGACCTTCCTCCAAACCAGTGGGCAGAGGCACAAAGCCAAGTTCATTCCCTACTCTCCATAAGGGCTATTCAGCCTGTTTTCAAGGTTTTTATTCCAGACTTTTCCTGGTACCCAGAAAAGAGGGCACTTGGCGCCCAGTCCTAGATCTTTCCATTCTAAACACCTTCCTAGTAGTACCAAAATTCAGAATGCTCACCCTTCAGCAGCTTCTTCCTGTGCTGTCCAAAGATGCCTGGTTAGCCACCCTAGACCTAAAAGAAGCCTATCTGCACATCCCTATAGGTTCATAGGTTGGTACTGGGCTATCTGCCCGAAGGCATATATTAGCCCATCCACATTGTGCGGTATTCACCGCCCCTTTAGTAGTTCCCTAGATCCTTGTACTAGCAGCTAGTACCCTTGGCCCCTATCTAGTAGTGCTGTTGGTGTGATCCCCGGTGTGAACTTTCTGTTACCCGTCCACTCATCAAGGTTCCTCTTGAAGAGTGATAGTGAGGGGCTCTGTCTTATGTAGATCGGGACCCTGTTCCATAGTATGGGAAGTCTCTGCGAAGGGAATCTATCCCATCAACATGTTCTATTCATTGTTGTGTTGAGGTTTATATCCCTAGAGCGTGTAGCTCGAGTAGATTTGGTTTTGCTAAGATGGAGCATGTTCAACAATTCTGGGTTGGACATGGCTCTGTACATTAGACAAAGATCAACTCTGAGAAAGCGGTATGCAACAGAGAACAGTCTTAGCTTTTTCAATCATGCTGCATAGGGCAACTGTTTGAGGCCAGTAATCCTCTTGGTTAGGTACCTCTGTGGTCTCTCCAGCTGCTGGAGATGTCTAGCCAGGTACATTCCACTTGGTGCATTGTACTCAATAATGGGTCTGATGAGGGAAGAGTAGAGGGGCACCATTACATCCTTAGATCTTGATGCAAACCTGTTCGTGATCAGATGGGTCACGTAGAAGGATTTTCTAACCACTTTGCCAACATGGTTATCAAAGAAAGCTGACTATCTACTTGGGTCCCTAGATCCCTTATTTCTTCTTCATATTTCAAGGGATTACCTCCTATGTTGTAGTTTGCGGGTACTCTGTTTTTTCCAAAGGGGATTACTACACATTTTTTTTGCATTTAGCTTGAGACCATGGCTTTGACACCATGCATCGGTCTCATTTAGGCCCTTCTGGAGGATCTCCATGTCGGCCGGAGACTCTGTTATAGCACCCAGTTTGCAGTCGTCTGCAAACTTAGTCAGCCACAGCCCTTCCGTGCTTGCTTGTACGTCTGAGAAGTATATGCCAAACAGGAGCGGCCCCAGGACAGAGCCCTGAGGCACACCACTCGTTACTGGTCTGGATTCGGACATAGATCCTGCTACTCTTACTTTATGGGATCTGTCTGAGAGCCAATTTGCTCAATTTGCACTATCAGGGACTCATGCAGGAAATATCTACGTTTCATGGCAGGATCTATGGATTGTCAGTTCTCTGCACTTCCCTTTGGCTTATCCACTGCTCCCAGAGTCTTCACAAAATGCTTGGCTCCAGCCATTGCCTATTGCAGACAGAGGAAGATTCAAATATACCCTTACTTGGACAATTGCCTGATTCAGGCAGATAGTCAGGAAAAGCTGTTGCAGCACTTGACATTTGTGAAGAACCTTCTGACCTCCCTGGGGTACACTATCAACGAAAAGAAATCAAAACTAGTCCCCAGTCAAAAGATTGTATTCCTGGGAGCAAGCTTGGACACAGCATCCCAGATGGCATTCCTTACTCCAGAAAAACAAGCCTATCTAACAGGCTGCTTCACTCAAATGGCCACCAGAACCCAGCTATCCACAAGGAAAATCCTGCAGGCTCTAGGGATGTAATGGGATCCTATCTCGCCTACATTCATAACTGATGGGTTCAGAGCCGATCCATCGGCTCCGACTCGGCCAACTAGTACACTAGAACGAAGTCTCTTATTGGCTGGGCTACCCTCTATCCCAGGATGCACCACACCTACTTCCCCAGATCTCGTTTGCCGCTTTACAAGCAGGACGTGGTCTCGACTTGGCTGGAGCTAAGTGGTCTCTTTTTTACCTTTTACTGGTCTTTGACCTTGGGGTTTCTTCTAAAATTAATAAAACAGCTGTTTTGACGGCTATTTTCTGTATTTTGTGTAGTTAATAGTTTTTTGTGTGTGAAGTGATTTTTCATTGATACTTCTAGTTCGCTGTCGGGCAAGGCCCGTTTAAGTTAGAGGGCCTTTGCCCTACTTTTGGAAGTCTGTGTCTTTATTTTCTCCGGGCAAAGCCTGTTTAAGTTAGAGGGCCTTTGCCCGTTTGTCGTTGTTGTGCGTGCTTACTGTGTTTCTTTTGTGAGGAAAATCTCCCTCTGGAGAGCTCGTGCCTTGTTCTCTCGCGCTCTGTAGTTGGCGCTAACTTTTTGATATTAGACACTGCCTTTTTTTTTCCTGACAGATATGTCCAAAGAGCAAAAGTCAGGGTTCAAAAAATGCACTAGGTGCAATTACAAAATAGACAGTCACTCGATATGTGTGTATTGTTTAGGGCCTAAACATTTACAGGAGACATGTAGTGTGTGTCATGCTTTCTCCTCTAGGGTTCTTCAAGAGCGTAAAAATAAACTGATCTTGAAGGGTCTTATTAAGCCCTCTTTCGAGGAAGCTTTGGATTCTCCTATTACCTCTAAAAAGAAAAGATCGTCGGCTCCGACAAGTCCGTCGGAACCGACTGCTAAAAAGCATAAGTCAACCTCTTCTTCCTCGGCTCCACTGACTTCGGGGCCGAGGGTCGAAGGGTCTGCCTCGATGCCTCTTTCCTCGGCTCCATTGGTTTCGGAGCCGCAGGTTGGAGTATCGAGAGGCGAATCACCTCCATCGGTTCCAATGGTTTCGGAGCCGGTGGAGGTGTGCAGCTCAGACTCTTCCCCCTCGGCTCCGAAGAAAGCTTCTTCGGCGCCGATTGTGATTCATGCTGTGGCGGAACCGGCTCCGATTGTGTTGGAGCCTTTTCGGAGCCGGTCTCCTACATTGTCGGAGCCGAGAGGAAAGTCTTCTCGTCCTTTGTCTACCTCCTCTAAATCCTCAAAACTGTCAGATTCGGATTTGGATAGGGTTATTCAGAGGCTTTTCCAGTCTCCAGTTTTTGCTCAAATGGTCTCGGCTCTGGCCCAGTTGGCTTCGGAGCCGATCCCCTCTCCGAAACATTCGATTCCTCCTCCAACCTCCACGGAGCCGTTGGAGTCGGTGATGGTGGAGCAATGCGGAGCCGTACGGTCGGAGCCGAGACCCCTTCGAGGTCTATCGGCGCCGACTATGGTTCCTACCCTGTCCTCGGGTTCAGGGTTTGGTACTGGGACTTCCTCAGCTGGGCCCGAGGGGAACACTTTGGGACTGGGTGCCTCGGTACCTAGTCTTCCCCTCGGAGCATCGGCTGCCGGAATCCCCAGTGCCATCGTGGCCTCTAGACCAGTGATCTCCATGGAGTCTGGAGGTCCGGCCTTTGAGGCCATGAGGAGCGCGCTGGCCATGCCCTTGCTGGTTCAGCAGGCTTCCACCTCACCGTCCCTAGACCTGGAGACTGGTGCTTCTGCCGTGTTGCAGTCCCCTGGCAGCGGGGCCCCAGGGCCTGAGGATACCCCCATCGGGGGTTCCCTTCTTCCGGGGGGTCCGTCCGAATCTGCTTCGGATGAGCCCTCTCGGAAGAAACTGTGCAAGAGGAAGCACGTGGACTCCCAAGATGAGTCTCTTACATCGGACACTGACCTCGATGATGCGGAAGGGTCCCCTAAATCATCTTCGGATGATGTCTCTTTCTCAGATATCCTCGAGATTCTGAGACAGAGAGGAGATTGGCAGGCCAAAACCCCTTCCGCTGAGGAGTCAGTCTTCCTCAAGGCCTTCGGGGCCCAGCCCTCCGCCTCCTGGGTGTCTCCGCCCTTCGATGAACTCCTTGATTTGGTTTTTCGAAGGGCTTGGGAACACCCTGATTCTGTGGAACCGGTGCCTGCGAGACCTAATAAATTTCTTTCGCCCCCCCCCCCCAGAAGGAATTTCTGACTAAAGGTGTTCCCGTAGATGCTATGGTGGTGGCATCTGCCACACAGCAGGACGTGGCAGAGGCTTCAACGTCTATCCACCCTCCTAATAAGGATTCCAGGAGCATGGATAGGTACGGAAGCGCACTTTCTTCAGCTGCCTTTACCTTATGGTCGCTGAACTATTTATGTCATTTTACCAGGCTCCAAAGGGACCTCCTTAAAGAGCTAAGTGACTCCCTCACTGGTAATCTACCTGAGGCGCTAGCCCCCACTGTTGGCCAGATGACTACCTTATTTTCCATAGTAAATTCCCATGAGGCTCATTTCGTATGCGGCCGAAGGCGAGTAGAGTAGGGAACAGGCGTTGCCCTCAGGAGGCACGCCTGGTTACGCTTTGTGTTCATTTGCGGAGGCCTTCAAGTCTTCCTTCACGACACCCCTTTGATGGGTCATCTTTGTTTGGACCCAAGGTGAAGGACACACTAACTCGGTGCGAGCAGGAGGGCAAGACCTTGACTGCCGTTAGCCGCTTCCGCTCCCTCTAGGCCTTACCCCAAGGTCCAGAGAGGAGGGAAAATGTGGTTCAGAAAAACTCAGAGGCTTTTCCCTACTCCACCCAGTGATTCCCCCTCCAGAGGCAGGGGGGGGAGGGGGGGGATTCAGGAAGACGCCGCCCCAGAGGTGGCAGAGGCCCCCGTAACTCAGGAGACCACGATTCCTTTCGTGGTTCTTCCTACACTCAGCGTCCCTGAGTTGTTGCCCGACTGTGCAGCTCCGGAGCCAGTCGGGGGTCGTTTTGCGGAACACCCACAAGCTTGGGAATCTATAACCAGCGATCAGTGGGTGCTTTGGATTATAACCGGAGGCTATCTCATCCCCTTCATCAAGCCCCCCCTTCCCTTAAGGGAAATCCCGGACGTGCCACCCAGTCAGCGGGATCAGGCAGCAATAGAGATTTCAAAGCTGCTAGAAAAAGGAGTCATCCAGCCTGTCCCCACCGACCAGATCGGATCAGGAACTTACTCAAGATTATTTTTGGTGCCAAAAAAGACAGGGGACTTCAGGCCCATTTTGGACCTCAGTTCATTGAATCGTTTTGTGGAAAAGTCCAAATTCCGAATGGCCACCCTTCAGTCCATTCTCCCACTATTGGAGAAGGATGCATGGATGTGCTCCATAGATCTCCAGGACGCTTACTATCACATTCTGATAGCTCAAGAGTCCAGGAGACACTTACGCTTCCGCCTGGGAGTCAGTCATTTTCAGTTCCGAGCACTGCCCTTTGGTCTCACCACAGCCCCCAGGGTGTTCACCAAGTGTCTGGCAGTGGTGACTGCTCACCTGAGGAGTCTAGGATTCCAAGTGTTTCCTTATCTAGACGACTGGCTCCTTACTGCCACCTCCGAGCATCTACTATTTCAGGTGCTCAAGGCCACGGTCACCTTGGGCCGTTTCTTGGGAATTACGTTCAATTAGCAAAAATCTGTACTACAGCCATCTCAGCGTATTACTTTCATAGGCGCAGAGTTAGATACAAAAAGGATGTGCACCTTCTTACCGGCAGCAAGAATTCAGGTTCTACAAAACCAAGTCAGATCCTGTCTCCCCCTATCAAAAGCTCCGGCCCATCTGATCCTACAACTGTTGGGCTCGATGGCGTCTACTATACTCCTAGTCCCCTTAGCCAGACTCCACATGCGAATTCTGCAATGGCTCCTGTCGGTTCAATGGTCCTATCAGGAACTCCCCTTGAACCATTTAGTCATGATCACGGAGAGTTGCCGTCGGGATCTGCGTTGGTGGCTCCTCCAATCCAATCTCGACCAGGGGCGACCCTTTATTCCTCAATCCCCCGTTGCCACTGTGACCACGGACGCCTCCCAGGTAGGGTGGGGGGGGTCATTACCTGGACAGGTCAGTCCAAGGCACATGGCAACTCCAGGAAGCGCATTTGCATATCAATATCCTGGAGATGAGAGCGGTACTCTTGGTACTACAAGCTCTTCATCACGCTCTCACGCAAGGTCCGATTGCTATCCTATCCGACAACATGTCGGTGGTTTGGTACATAAACAAGCAAGGTGGAACCAGGTCTTACCCACTGTGCAGAGAAGCCATGAGACTTTGGCACTGGGCGGTAGCTACCAACCGCTTTCTAATGGCAACGCACATACCGGGGAAATCCAATGTGATTGCGGACAGATTAAGCAGGACCATTCTGTTACCCCACGAGTGGTCCCTCAACCAAAGAGTGGCTGCGGAAATCTTCGCCAAATGGGGTCCCCCTCGCTGCGACTTGTTTGCCAGCCCCCACAATGTGAAGTGCAGAGAGTTCTTCACGCTGATCCCCTCTCAGGGACAGATTCCCAGAGACGCTCTGACCCACATTTGGCCCCCCGGTCTTCTTTATGCCTTCCCTCCGGTTCCCCTCCTGCCGAGGGTGATACAGAAGGCCATATACCTGGAGAGCGAGATGATTTTGATTGCCCTGCACTGGCCTCGTCAGGTTTGGTTTCCCTTCCTACAGAGGCATGCGGTAGAAGGTTCATGGTTTTTGGACCCAGTGCCGGACCTGTTGACTCATCAGTCAGGACGGTTTCACCCGTCTCTCAGGTCCTTGAGGTTGGCGGCTTGGTTACTCCGCTTCCATCCTTAGTCCGAGACAATTCCCTTTCTCCGGAGGTGATCCACATATTGTCTTCTTCTCATAAACCTTCCACTGTCAAACTCTATTCCAGCAAATGGAAAAGGTTCGCCTTCTGGGCTCAGCAACGAGGTATAGACCCCCTTACTGCCCCAGTATCGGAGGTTTTGAATTTCTTGGCCTCTCTTTTTCAGTTGGGCTCTTCAGTCTTCACGATTAAGGTTCAGCTAGCGGCTATCTCTAATTTTCATGCTTCTTTTGAACCTTCATTGATGTCTCACAAACTTTGTCTTTCCTTAAAGGAGCATGGCTCCTTAGGCCCCCAATATCTCACCCTGTCCCCCCTTGGGACCTAAATATGGTTCTTGCTGCCTTAACTGCCCGCCCTTTCGAACCAGCTGCTACCTGCGATTTGAAAACTACCTTTTTAGTGGCCATAACTTCGGCCAGGCGGGTTTCAGAACTTCAAGCTCTTTGTTCTGATCCCCTCTATTTGATATTTCACAAACATAGAGTGTCCTTGAAATTAAATCCTTCCTTTATACCAAAGGTAGCTTCTTCTTTCTGTATTCAGCAGACTCTAGAGCTCCCTGTATTTTTTCCCGAGTTTTCTAATAACGCAGAATATATTCTTCATCAATTGGACGTCCATAGACAACTGCGTTTTTATTTGAATAGAACCGCTCAGACGCGGAAATCAAATCAACTGTTTGTTTCCTTTGCAATAAACAAATTGGGTCAACCAGTAGCAAAAACCTCCATAGCTAAATGGATTAAAGATTGCATCTCTTTCATTTATTCACAGGCTAACAAAGAGCTTCCCTTTCCAGTTAAGGCTCATTCTACCAGGGCAATGGCTACTTCTGTAGCTTTTCACTCCAAATTATCAATAGATGACATTTGTGCTGCAGCTACCTGGACTTCTCCGCACACTTTTATTTCTCATTACAAACTAGATGTGGTTTCTCGAGGCAGGACTTCCTTTGGTTCCACAATTCTCAGGAGTGTTTTCCAATGAGCCACCCGGGATTTAGGTGCTAGGGACGCTGTCCCATCAGTTATGAATGTAGGCGAGATAGGATCCCATTACATCTTTTAGTTATGTACTTACCATAACTTCGGATGTATGGGATCCATCTCGCCTACATTCATACGTACCCACCCTCCTTCCCCCTTCCTTTGAGATTTAGAGGAGATGTAGTTCCATTTGGAGATCTTCTCTTGAAGAACTTTAGTTGGTTGTAGTAACTACTATGTTTTCTGTGTTTGCATGTACGTATGAAAGCAAACAAACAAGATCTGGGGAAGTAGGTGTGGTGCATCCTGGGATAGAGGGTAGCCCAGCCAGTAAGAGACTTCGTTCTAGTGTACTAGTTGGCCGAGTCGGAGCCGATGGATCGGCTCCGAGCCCATCAGTTATGAATGTAGGCGAGATGGATCCCATACATCCGAAGTTATGGTAAGTACATAACTAAAAGTTCATGGCCTCCTGCATTCTGCTAATTCTATATGCCAGACTGCATATGAGGAAATTTCAGTGGTACTTAAAAAGTTTTTGGTGCCAACATTCTCAGGACCTGGAAACCGTCATACCTTGTCTAAGGACAGAGTTTCTTTGGTGGGCAGCAGCATGCAGCCACAACAAGGGACTTCCCTTTGCACAACCCCATGCCGCCCTGACCCTAACCACAGATGCATCAGACTATGTCTGGGGGGCACATTTGGACGACAAGTGCATTCAGGGCCACTGGAGCCCAAGTCAAATTCATCTGCACATCAATCAAAAAGAGATGCTAGCTGTTCAGCATGCTCTAACAGCTTTCAAGTCCCTCCCTTCACCAGGACCCCTGCTAATAAAAACAGACAACACCACAGTTATGTGGTACATCAACAAGCAGGGGGGAACCCACTCTTACCCACTCTGCATGCTAGCCATGACCCTGTGGAACACGCCCTTGGACATGCATATTCATCTGCAAGCTCAATTCCTGCCAGGCAAACAAAACTCTCTGACAGACGACTTAAGCAGAAATCTCCTATACCCACAAGAGTGGCAATTAGACCCCAGCACTTTCAGCCTTCTAACCCAGAAATGGGGGACCCCGGAGGTGGACCTTTTTGCCTCCCCCTACAATCACCATCTCAGCAAATTCTACAGCAGAACACTGCAGGGCCTGGAAAGTGGATGATCTTTCCTTCCAGTGGGTAAACCTCTCAATCTATGCATTTCCCCCTCTGCCTCTTCCTTGAAGAATATTACTCAAGATAAGACAGGACAGACCAAGGGCAATCCTGATTGCCCCAGACTGGCCACGCCAGCACTGGTACCCACTACTGCGAGGCCTGTCACCAGCGCCACCATGGTACCTACCCCAGATCCCAAACCTCCAAACTCAGCAGGAGGGACAGATCTTGCGTGTGCAACTGCAAACCCTGAACCTTGCAGCCTGGCTTATTCCCTGAATTCTTCCCCAGTGACCAGCCTAAGCAAGCAGGTGCTGGACATCATTCTTGAAGCCAGAAGACCCAGTACAAGGAAATCCTATGCTGATAAGTGGAAAAGGTATTTTTTTCCTGGATTCATTCTAAAGGAGTGGACACAGCACTGCCCTCCTTTGCTCTAATCCTGGATTACCAAGCAGATCTACTCCACAGAGGCCTATCCTTCTCTTCCATTAAGATCTATGCCTTTGCTATCTTGGCTCCTTACAACACTGAGCCAACTCTCTTCTCTCACCCTCTCATCAAACAGTTCCTGAGAGGGGCCAACAACTTAAGGCCACCAAGGAGAGCCCCCACCCCTGCTTGGGACCTTAAGTTTGTACTGGAAAAGCTCACGCTACCCCCTCTGAGTCTGCAGCGTCAGCAGAGTTAAATTTCCTCTCTTGGAAAATAGCCTTGCTTCTGGCCATCACCTCAGCTAGAAGAGTGTCTGAGCTACGAGCACATATAGCTGTGGAACCCTTCATTATTTTTCATGCTGAAAGGGTCTCCCTCAGGACTAGCCCTACCTTTATGCCTAAGGTGGTGTCCAGTGTAGCTCTCAACCAATCTATCCTTTTGCCAGCCTTTTTCTCTAATCCTCAAAATAAAGTGGAAAGGATCCTGCACTCATTAGATGTGTGCAGACAGCTCAGATTCTACCTTGATAAGACTAAGCCCTTCAAAAATCTGACCAGTTACTAGTCAGTTTTGCACCAGGGGCAGAGGGCAATGCCATATCAAAACAAACAATTTTCAAATGGATAGCAGACTGTATCCATTTCTGTTACAAACACCATGGGAAACCAACCCCTCATGGGGTCAGAACGCATTCCACTAGGGCAACTTCTATCTCTACAGTATTCCTCAGGGGAGTCCCTACCAGGGACATTCTGTAAGCTGCTAACTGGAGTTCTGTTCACACCTTCTCCAAGCATTGCCACCTGCCTATCTTTTCCAAATCCAGGGTAGGTTTTGCAACAGCAGTCTTGCAGGGCACACTAGCCAGCCCCAGTTCTTCTTGACTGCCTCCACCCATTCTTCAGCTTTGGGAATCAACCCAAGTGTGATGACTGCAACAGTGAAACACAAAGAACGTAGTACAGTTGTGTACACTTACCATAAATGTAGATGTTCGAGTTTATTCACTCTTGCAGTCCTGGTTTCCCACCCTCCAGCCCCCTTGTCTCTCTCTCTCTCTCTCCATCTCTATCTCTATTACTCACCCCTTACAGGGCTATTGGTATTTACTTTTTACTGGTGGTGTTTTTTCCACCATAACTTAGCTCCCTATCTGGGCACTCCTGACATTTGGGGCAAGAAAAACTGATGTAATGGCGACAGATGCCTGTTTATATACCCCTGACGACCTGACGTCAGTCCTGGAGTGACAGCAACTGACACAGAAATACTAAGTCTGTGGTATTCAGGCTGACTGAGGGCTACCTGCAGGCAGATAACCCAAGTGTGAAGACTGCAACAGTAAAAACACTCGAACATCTACATTTATGGTAAGTGTACTCAACTGTACTTCCCCCCGGATCCGAGTCATTTCTCTGGGGCATTGACTCCGTGGTCTTCAGCTTTGAGAACCTTGGCTCCCACAGTTGGATCCAAGCCATTAGAGGCTCAGAGGTCCTCGGATCCAGTCAGGTCCAAAACCTGTTCGGATCCGACTCTGGCATCCTTACTGCCCTTGGATCCATCCAGGCCATCGGATCCGACAGCTTCCTCGGAGCCTGTCGTTATTGATGACGCCCCGGCCACTATTAGAAAATCAGATCTGAGACAGTCCAGTAGGTCCTCCTTCAGAGACCGCAGACCTTCATCTCGTCAGACCATTCTTCCATTTCCTCCAGGTCTACCAGAAGTTTGCTCTCTTCAGACATGGATCAGATGATGAGGAGCTTCCTGAAAGCCCAAATTGAACTTGGCTTGTTACCGTCCCCTAGCTGAGGGGCTCTTCACCATCGTCAGACCTCCTCTCTCTTCATCCGACTCATGCGAGTTTGGCTCCCCAGGCTCAGACTATGCCCAGGGAGAGGCCGTTGGTGTTGGGTAGTGTGTCTATTCCCACACCACCTGGGTCCCTGCCAAGTTCAGCTCCATTGCCCTTTGGAGCTGGTGATGGAGAGGTCCGTGGGAGCCACCGGGGTGAGGAATCTGGCCCAGAGTGTTCGGACCGATGTTCATCGTGCATACAGCTGCAGTAATTACAGATGGTTTCTCTGCCGTCAGGCGGGTCCTCGGTCGGCCGAATTCCAAAGTCTAGGTCCGGCGTCGGTTGTCGTCGCTTCTTTCCTGATGTCAGTGCGACAGGGGTATATAAGACACAGCCGACGCCATTTTCTTCAGTCTTTTTTGCCGTGCGGTGCCCGAAGCAGAAGCAGTTTGCAAGTGCCGGTCGGCCAGCTCCTGAAATTCTGAAAATTTGGAAACCGAAGTCTTCTTTAAAGCTAAGT
The DNA here is from genome assembly GCF_019279795.1 of Protopterus annectens. NCBI lineage: Eukaryota > Metazoa > Chordata > Ceratodontiformes > Protopteridae > Protopterus > Protopterus annectens. The sequence continues at coordinate 1,207,260,530 of NC_056726.1, forward strand.
ACCCCGTTGGGGAAACTTTTCTTGCCTCAGACCGATGTCAGACAAAGTTAATAATTGTATTTCTTGTGGGAAGCAAATACCGCATAAGGATTTCCATTCCCTTTGTATACCTTGCTTAGGCCCAGACCACGACGTCTCGGGCTGTCGCTTTTGTGCTACTTTCAATAAACGCACTATTAAGCGTCGGGCGGAGTTCGCCCAGCACTTTTTTGGTAAAACCTTTAACTATAAGATGTCGTCGGAGGTTCCGACTACCGTTTTGTCTAAAAAACGCAAGGACAAAGACCGACATGCGAGGTCCGCGGCCTCTACCGACACCGCGCCAAAACTGGCTACACGTGGTCCGGTTCTCAGCGAGGCGCCTACGCAGCCCATGACTACCGACGACCCTTCTCTGGCGGTGTCTTCTGTACCTGAGACCGCAGGTTCCTCGGCCCACACCTCTACTACAGCTACCAAAGCCACTGTGAGTGTTGAGCCTCTTAATGTGGACAGGTCCACTTCCACCCATGGTGTCTTCAGACCTTCTTCTTCCTTTTCCATAAAGGCCTTTACTAAGTCCAAATCAGCCATGCATCCCAAGAGGCCTGTTGCACAGGGGCCATCTCCAGGCCCCATGCCCAAAAAACAAATGCTCAAAATGGCTGAGGATTTAATTACTCTTATCAGGGGTTCCCAACCCCCTCCAGACAAGAGACCCAGAGTGGAGGAAGATTCTCCCTCTTCCGACCAGGGCTCCATTATTTCAGAACATTCTGATGAAGAGGAACATTCATACTCCCCTTATGAAGATTCTGATGCAGAGCAGTCCATCCCTTCTGTATCCCCCCCAGAGGACCTTTCCTTCGGGGAAACCTTGCATACTTTGAGGGAGCACTTCCATTGGGAAAGCCAAGATTTTTCAGATTCCAAGAAAAGGCTGAGGGAATTCCTTTTGCTTCCTCAGCACAGACCTCTGGCGATACCTCCTGTCTTGGACATACTTGATGATGTTTACTCGGAGGCCTGCCTTAATCCGGGTTCCCTGCCTCCTGCTCCAGTCAAGCCTGATAGGTACTACCGAGTTCCTAATTCACACCAATTTCTGTACAAAGGTCATAATGCTGACCCTGAAACTATTTCTCAAGGCCCCAAGGGAATCAAGGCCTCTACTGCTAAGAATCCACTACCTTCCGAAAGAGAGTCTAGATCCTTAGAAAGGTGGGGAAAAAAGGTATATACCTCAGCCACTCTAGCCATGAGGGCCTTAAATTGTCAGTTCCATATGCTTAAATATCAGCAGTTTATGTTATCACAATTAAAACATAAAATGTCACAACCTGAACAACCAGATTTGAAGGAGTTACAGGATATGATTCATAGTGCAGAACAAGTGGGTAAACACACCTTGCAATGTGGCTATGATGCTCTAGAGGCCTCAAGTAGAGCTGCAGCTACAGGATCAGTCATTCGTAGACATGCCTGGCTTAGGGAACAAACCTTGCCTGATCATGTTAAAGCTAAACTACTAGATGCTCCTTTGCAAAAAGATGTATTATTTGGTACTAATGCTGAGGAGATACTACGGAAAATGGAAGAAAAAGCTAAATCTATGCAAACTGTCAAAGCTTTTCTACAGGTACAACCACCACGTTTTAGCAGAAATTGGCCTTCAAAAAACTGGTCCTTTCCAGCAACGGACAAGCCCCAAAGAGGGGCGCACAAGGGGCAGAGGACAATCTCAAGGATCATATAGAGGCAGACAATGGCAATCTCCAGCACCAAGAGGTAGCGAAGACAGTGCACAGCAATACAGGAAACAAACGCAATGACTTCCTTCCCCCTTTGCAGGCCAAGCGGGGCTCAGGTGGCAGCACCCTTGGTGGGAAAGCTGGCATTATTTTCAAACAATTGGCATATTGTCACAAAAGACAAATGGATCCTGGAGATTATAAACAGAGGCTACAGATTTCATTTCCACACTCTTCCAAGAATGAGAGGCATGCCGAACCTGCCACACAACCAAAGGGCAGAGGCTCAAATACAAATTTCAAAGCTCATGGGCATGAAAGCTATTCAAGAGGTACCTATGCACGAACAAGGTCAAGGCTTTTATTCCAGACTATTCCTGGTACCAAGGAAGGGAACCGATTGGAGACCCATTTTGGACTTATCCATCCTAAACACATTTCTACTGCACAAAATTCAAGATGCTCACCTTACAGCAGCTTCTTCCCATGCTGGGCAAGGAGTCTTGGCTGGTAACATTGGACCTCAAGGAGGCATACCTGCATGTCCCAATCAGACAAAGTTGCAGAAGATACCTCAGATTTCTTGCAGGTTCAATCCACTATCAATTCTCTGCATTGCCCTTTGGCTTATCTACTGCGCCCAGAGTATTCATGAAATGCCTGGCATCAGTAATTGCCTACTGCAGACTTCAAGGGATACAAATTTACCCTTATTTGGACGATTGCCTGATCCAAGCGGACAGCAAGCAGATTCTTCTGGAACATCTGGCCTATGTGACATGGTTATTGAATTCTCTGGGATACACAGTCAACAAAGAGAAATCCAGACTAACACCATCTCAGAAAATAATTTTCCTGGGTGCCAACTTGGACACAAACACCCAGATGGCCTACCTTACACCAGAAAAGCAGGGGCAACTAACTCAATACTTCAAGACACTAGCAAATTGTACCAAGCTAACTGCAAGGAAAATCCTGCAGGCTCTGGGCTTCATGGCATCTTGCATTCTTCTAATCCCATGTGCAAAGTTGCATATGAGGAAACTTCAATGGTACCTAAAAAACATATGGTCTCAACACAGCCACAGTTTGGAAGCAATATTACCACTAATTCCATGTTTGCAAAAGGAATTTCTATGGTGGGCCCAAGCATGCCAAGCAAACACAGGCCTACCATTCTGCAAGCCTCAAGCAAATCAAGTCATCACAACAGACGCCTCAGACTACGCCTGGGGGGGCACACATGACAGACAGGTGCATTCAGGGCAAATGGTCCCAAAAAGAAAGGCACCTTCACATCAATCAAAAGGAAATGCTAGCAGTGATAAACGCAATTACAGCTTTCAAGGACCTCCTGCATCCAGGACAACTATTAATAAGAACAGACAACACCACAGTAATGTGATACATAAACAAACAAGGGGGAACACATTCATACCCCCTGTGCAGGCTGGCCATGTCACTTTGGAACATGGCTCTGGAATGGAAAATAGAGCTTCAAGCACAGTACCTGCCAGGCTTGGAAAACACGCTGGCAGACAATCTAAGCAGAAATATGATAGATCTGCACGAATGGCAGTTGCATCCTCAAGTGTTTACAAAGATAATCCAAGCGTGGGGAAGGCCAGACATAGATCTCTTTGCCTCCCACAAGAATCATCAATTGACAAAATTCTGCTCAAGGACATTTCATCCAAAGGCCTGGAGAGTGGACGCCCTTTCGTTCAGTTGGGCAGCAAGGACAGTGTATGCCTTCCCACCTTTGCCTCTACTGACCAAGGTGCTCTTGAAAGCAAGAGCAGACAGACCAAAGATGATACGGATCGCTCCAGACTGGCCAAGACAACACTGGTACCCACTCCTGAGGAGTCTATCACATTCTCCTCCCTGGACACTACCTCTAATGCCTCTTCTCCTGACTCAGCACAGCTACAAAACTCTTCACAGTCAGCTGAAAACACTCAATCTGGCTGCATGGAAAATTCCTTAACACCACAGCAGACCCTACTCTCCAAGGAGGTACAGGATGTTATTTTGGAGGCCAGAAGGCCATCTACTAGAAAAACTTATTCCGCAAATGCGCTTGGACTGAGTAAAAGGGCCAGGATCCTAGAAAACTGAATTTGCCTCAGATATTACAGTATCTAGCTGAGCTGTTGAACAGTGGACTTTCATTTTCCTCCATCAAAATCCATGCCTCAGCCATTTCTGCAGAATACAACACTGATCCACCCTTATTCTCTCACCCACTCTTAAGGCAGTTCCTAAGAGGGGCTAAGAATATAAGACCTCCAAGGAAACAACCAGTACCAGCATGGGATCTAAATTACATTCTGGAAAAATTAACATTGCCTCCTTTCGAACCAGCTGCTTCAACAGATTTGCAATACTTGTCCTGGAAAACAGCTTTCCTTCTGGCTATTACCTCAGCTGATAGGGTATCGGAACTACAAGCCCTCATGGCTGTGCAGCCCTTTCTCATCTTCCATCAGGACAGGGTTTCCCTACGGACCAACCCGTCATTTATGCCTAAGGTAGTATCCAGGGTAGCTTTAAATCAGGCCATACATTTACCTACCTTTTACCCCAATCCTCAAAACAAAGGGGAAAGGCTGCTACATTCCTTAGACATCCATAGACAGCTACGTTACTACTTGGACAGAACAAAGCCTTTCAGGAAATCAGAACAACGCTTTGTGTCCTATGCTGTAGGAGCTCAAGGGAAGCCAATTTCCAAACAGACAATTTCAAAATGGATAGGCCACTGCATACGGTTTTGTTACTCCTTTCATGGCAAATCTGTTCCTACAGGCATCAGATCCCACTCCACAAGGGCCACAGCTGCCTCTACAGCCTTCCTCAGAGGAGTTCCTACCAAAGATATTTTGGAGGCAGCCACTTGGAGTCCTCTGCATACCGTCACAAAAGTTCCTACCAAAGATATTTTGGAGGCAGCCACTTGGAGTTCTGTGCATACCGTCACAAAACACTACCACCTGCCTTTATACTCCAAAACTAGAGCAGGCTTTGCGACTGCTGTGTTGCAGGGCATTCTGGCTTCTCCCAGTTCCACCTAGTGCCTACCACCCTGTGCGTAGCTTTGGGATTCTACCCATCTGTAATTACTGCAGCTGTATGCACGATGAACATAGTACAGTTTTGTACCTACCATAAATGTAGATGTTCGAGTGCTAATACAGCTGCAGTACAGGTTTCCCTCCCTCCTTCCCCTCTTGGGACAGGCCTAGTGGCTAACACCTCCTCATACTACCTGTTTGGGTTATCCTTCTGTGGTATATTTGCTTGCAACTACTGATTTTTGATTATATTGCTTTGCATGATTTTATATATATATATATATATATATATATATATACATATAAATTATGTATTGCCTTCCTTCTGGGGGCACCTGACATCTGGGGCAAGAAAGACTGAAGAAAATGGCGTCGGCTGTGTCTTATATACCCCTGTCGCACTGACGTCAGGAAAGAAGCGACAACAACCGACGCCGGACCTAGACTTTGGAATTCGGCCGACCGAGGACCCGCCTGACGGCAGAGAACCCATCTGTAATTACTGCAGCTGTATTAGCACTCGAACATCTACATTTATGGTAGGTACAAAACTGTACTTTCCCTTCCCTTGGGGGCATCAGCTTTGGACAGCTCAGGACTGATATTGTCTGGGGACAATAATGCTGTGTCGGGGTCCCACTCCCTGGTTGGCCTTACCTAGCACAGATGAATATGGGGATTCTTCTAGTCTGTCGGGCTTCTGGGTGATAGAGACAACCGTCTCCAGATGGTCAGCAGTCTCTACCTCGGTTCTGGACCCCCCCACCTTGTTCTACTTTGGGTGGCGAGTCCTCATCATCCATTTGGGGTTAGCCCTCCCGTGAGTGCCTTCAGAAGGACATTATCCCCATGGGGTACTTTCCTGATCAGAGTCCTCCCCAGAGCCCATGGTAGACGAGCCTCCTCTGAAGAGGATGTGCTAGAGGAGGCACTTGGAATCCCCTCGAGGGTCCGTCACTGAGGACACAGATTTCAAGAAGGGGATTGGTCCCCCAGACTTCTGTCTGATGAGGTGTCCTTTGCGTTCATCCTTGAGATCCTGAAAAAGTGGGGGGATTGGTCTCCCCCCACCCCGTCCTTGGAGGAATCTGTGTTCCTGAAGGCCCTTGGGATGGGCTCATCTACCTCTTGGGTGTCTCCCTCTCCGGATGAGCATGTCCAGCTTATTTCCAGCAGGGCATGGAAGGAGCTGGACACAGTAGAACCAGTCCCCAAGAGAGCAGATAAATTCCTTAGTCCACCTAAGGATAAAGACTTTTGGAACAAGGGTTTCCCAGTTGATGCCATTGTGGTTGCCGCAGACAGTAAAAAGGAACTCACAGAACAGAGCTCTATGATCCATCCCCCAAATAGAGACTCGCGGGCTATTGACAGTTTTGGGAAGCACATGTATGCCTCAGCTGCTTTCAGACTGAGGACTATTAATTACATGGCACATTTCACAAGGATGCAAAGGGATTTCATGTTGGAGCTTTCCTCTTCCCTTTCAGAGTTGCTGCCTCCAGAGAGCCTTAAGCTAGTCTCTCTGAAGCTTTCTACGCTCACACCCCTTGCTTACATCTCAATGAGGTTGATCTCTAATGGGGCTGAGGCCACCTCTTGAACAGCGGGCGCAGGCATTACTATCAGGCACCATGCCTGGTTTCGCCTTTGCAGGTTTACAGATAACTTCAAGCCATCCTTTACCAATGCCCCATTTGACAGATCTACTTTGTTTGGTTCTTCTGTCAAGGAAACTTTGACTCACAGTGAGCAGGAGGGGAAAGACTTTGTCCGCAGTTGGGATCAAGTTTTCAACTCCCCAGCATTTCTTGTCCAAGACTCAGCGGGGTAATAAGAAGGTGTGGTTCTGCAGGGCTCAGTCTTCCTTCCAAGATGCTCCTCAGGAATCCTGTTCTTCTGTCTGGGGAAGGGGATTTGGTAGCAGATGCTGACGTAGAGGCAGAGGAGGTCTGCAAAGTCAAGCCTCCCAAGAACCCTTCTCAGAGAAGCCCGCACAGTGCTCCTGAAGTGCTGCCCAACTGTCCCACTCTGGAGGCATTCATGGTCCGTATCTCCTTGCACCCCATGGCTTGAGCTGCTATTACCTCAGACCAGTGGGTGCTAAACATTTTGTCCAGGGGATACTTCATATCCTTCAGTTACCCCCCTCCAATTAAAATTCACTCCTGGACTTTCCACCATGGCAAAGGGTGTTAGCTCTTGCAGAGGTTCAAGACCTTCTTCAAAAACGAGCCATCCAGGAGGTGCCAATGGGACAATGAGGGTCCAGAACCTACTCCTTCTTTTTTTTCATGCCCAAGACAACTGGGGACCTACGTCCCATTCTGGACCTCAGCATTTTGAATTTGTCAGTCAAGAAGTCGAAGTTCTGGATGGTCACTGTTCAGTTTATTCTTCCGCTTCTGCCCAACGATGATTGGATGTGCTCAGTGGATCTCAAGTATGCATACCATCACATAAAAATTGACAGATGCTCCAAGAGATATCTGCACTTCTGGCTGGGGGCCAATCACTGTTAGTTTTGAGCCCTGCCCTTCAGTCTCACCTCAGCTCCCTGGGTGTTCACCAAATGTATGGCAGTGGTAGCAGCCCATCTCCGGCTGCAGGGGTTTCAGATCTTTCCGTACCTGGACGATTAGCTCCTCATGGCTCCCACAAGGCATCAACTCGCTCAAGCCACAAATTACACACTCAGCCTCTTTCGAGACATGGGCATCACAATCAACCTTTCCAAATCTCATCTTGCTCCGTGCCAGAGATTGGAATTTATAGGGATTCTTCTGGACATGGTGTTGGAGACTGAAACTCTTTCCCCACACAATTTGGGAACAAGTCCACCTTCTGGATCGGAGAGTGTTTCCTGCCCATTTGATCCTACAAGCCCTCGGTTCCATGGTGGTGGCAATTCATTTGGTTCCTTTAACCAGGTATCACATGCAAGTTCTTCAGTGGACCCTTGCGGTGCAGTGGTGGGCTCATTTCCATCCTATGCCCATGACAGTCAGGGTCACTCAGGTCTTTCGGCGTCACTTAGCATGGTGGCTCCAGTCTAAACACCTTCTGCTAGGGAGACCCTTTTCTCTTCCCCAGTCCACGGTGACCATGGATGCCTCCCTGTTGGGGTGGGAGAGGCATTTTCAGGGAAGGACCATCCAAGGCACATGGTCCCCATTGGAGACCAACTTGCACATCAGTGTCTTAGAGATGAGAGCAGTTCTCTCATTGCAAGCCTTCCAGGACTATCTCCCTCTCAGGACTGTGGCAATTCAGACAGACAACATTTATTTATTTAACATTTGTTGACCGGGAAAGTCCGACTAGGTTCCACAGAGCCTGTTTTCAGCGGAGGCCCGGGGAGAAATGCTCCAGTAGTCTGGTACTTCAGCAAACAGGGCGGAACACGATCATATCCTCTGTGCAGAGAGGCCATGAGGGTGTGGGAATGGGTGATGTCCTCCAGGCGTTTTCTTCCTGCAACGCATATTCCTGGCGATTCCAGCGTGTTGGCAGACAGGCTCAGCAGATCTGTCCTGAGTCCCGAGTCCTGAGTCTCCACGACTGGTCCATGAACCAGTCAGTGGTGAGTCAGATTTTTGACCATTGGGGTCTCCCTTGTTGAGATCTGTTTGCCTCCCTGATCAATCACAAATTCAGCAAGTACTTTGCCCTGATCACCCCACAGGGGGAGTCACCCAGGGATGCTGTGGTCCACGATTGGACGGCGGGTTTTCTGGGTGCCTATCCTCCATTCGCAAAGTCTTACAGAAAGAGCGTTGCCTGAAGACTCATCTCATCCACATTGCCCCTTCTGGCCTCATCAGACATGGTTCTCCCTCCTTTGGTCTCATCTGAAATATCCACCTTGGATATTAGATCCAGCCTAGGATCTCATTTCCCACCCCTGGGGTCTTCCTCTTCTTAACCTTCAGTCCCTTTGGCTGACAGCTTGGTACCTCCAGTTCCATTGATTGTTAGCCAGCTTAAACTGCCTTCTCCTGTGAAGGACATTATCTTAGCCTCACAAAAGCCTTCAACTAAAAAGGTTTATTCCAGTAAATGGAAGAGATTCTCTCTGTGGACTTGTCAGCATGACATATATCCATTCTCAGCTTCTATTTCTGGCATTTTGTCTTTCCTTTCCACTTTGTTTCAACAAGGGGCTAGCTTCTCGATGATTAAACTTCAGTTGGCATCTGTATCCAACTTACACTTAAGTGAAAGTCCCATATTTTCATCTAAGCTGTGCAAGGCCTTTCTTAAGGGAGTTTTCTTGCTCAGGCCTCCTATCAAAGATCCTTCTTCTCCTTGGGATCTTACATTGGTGCCGCATTCCCTGACACAACCTCCTTTTGAGCCTGTGGCTAAGTGTGATATTAAGGTTCTGTCTTGGAAGAAGGCATTTTTGGTGGCTATTACCTTGGCCAAGAGGGTTTCTGAATTGCAAGCTCTTTGCATTAAAGCCCCCTTCATGGTTTTTCACAAGGATACGGTATCTCTCAGAGCTAATCCTTCATTCATTTCTAAAGTCGCCTCAGAGGCTAATCTTAATCAATCAATTCATCTACCAGTCTTTTTTCCCAATTTTTCAAACAAAGGGGAGTACAAACTGCATTGCCTGGATGTGCATAAGCAGTTACGTTTCTGTTTGAAGAGAACTGAGAATTTTCAAAAATCAGATTAACTTTTCGTGGCACTCTCTCAGGCCTGGAAGGATCAGGCCAGCTCTAGTGTTTCTATTTCTCATTGGATCACTTGTATATCTCACATTTATGAAAGCAATCACATTGAACTTCCCAGGCCAGTTAAAGCCCATTCTACTAGGTCGGTGGCCACCTCTTTGGCCTTCTGGGCAAGGACTTCCTTGGATGACATTTGTGCTGCTGCTACTTGGTCAAATCCTCTTACCTTTGTAAGACATTACAAACTGGTCCAGGAATAGAGCTTCATTTGGTTCTTCTGTCTTCCGGCATGTCCTTTCTTGAGACCTCAGAGGGTTGTGGATAGTTGGGGACTCTGGCCCATCTGTGATCAATAATGGCACGGATAGCATCAGATAAAGAGTTATGCACTTACCATAACTTGGAATGTGTGCTATCCAATGTCATTATTCATCACGTTCCCTCCCTCCATCCCCCCTCCTTTTGGTGACTGGAGAGTCATGGAGTAATGGTGTTTTAGTATTCCTGATGTTCATCGTGTTACCCTGCTGCAGTCATCACACTTGAGTTATCCTGTCGTCAGGCGGTCCCGCAGTCGGCCTGAATTCCAAAGTCTTGGTCCGGCGTCGGTTGCTGTCACTTCTTCCCTGACGTCAGTGCGTCAGGGGTATATATGATGCATCCAACGCCATTTTCTTCAGTCTTTCTTGCCGCATGGTGCCCGAAGCAGAAGCAGTTTGCAAGTGCTGGTCGGCCGACTCCTGAGATTTTCGAAGTCGAATTTCAGATCCGAAGTCTTCAATAAAGCTAAGTACCTCATTGGGGAAACTTTTCTTGCCTCAGACCGATGTCATAAAAAGTTAATAATTGTATTTCTTGTGGGAAGCAAATACCTCATAAGGATTTTCATTCTTGTTGTATACCTTGCCTAGGCCCAGACCACGACGTCACTGGTTGTCGCTTTTGTGCTAGGTTCAATAAGCGAACTATAAAACGACGCTTTGATTTCGCACGACACTACTTCTGTAGAAAATTTAATTACACTATGCCGTCGGAGCAACCGACTACCGGCGTGCACAAAAAACGCAAAGATAAGGACAGGCAGCCTAGACCCAAGCCAGACTCCAAGGCCTTGGCTGGGCCGGTCTCCGGTTCACCGGTTTTCAGTGAGGCGCCTACGCAGCCCCTGGCTACCGCAGAATTGGAACCCGAGACCGCTTCGGATCCTATGGCGGAGAGTTCTAGGCCGACGCAGCCTTTTTCTTTAGGCCCTACCGACGACATTGCAGAAAGAGAAGTCGGTGCTGCAGAAACACCTTCGGTTTCTGAAGGTGTCTTGAGACCGACGACGCTCACCATAAAAACGTATCCTAAGCTTAAGACTCCTCTTAAACCTAAAAAGACTGCACTTCAGTCTCCAGTTCAAGGCCCCATGCCTAAGAAACAGATGCTTAAAATGGCTGAAGATTTGATCTCTTTAATCAGGGGTTCCCAACCCCCACCCGACAAAAGGCCTAGACAAGAGGAAGATTATGCCTCCTCTGATCAAGTGTTTATTTCCTCAGGCTCCTCTGAGGAACAAGATTACTCTTTTCCCCCTTATGAAGATTCTGATGCTGAGGATTCCATTCCCTCAGCTTCTCCCCCTGAAGACTACTCCTTTGGGGAAACTTTACATACTATGAGGGAACATTTTCACTGGGAAGGTCAGGACTACTCTGACTCAAAGAAAAGGCTCAGAGAGTTTCTTTTACTCCCCCACCACAGACCACTTGCTATCCCCCCAGTTTTAGACATTGTGGATGATGTTTACTTAGAATCTAGTTTAAATCCAGATTCTCTGCCTCCTGCTCCAGCCAAACCAGACAGATATTATAGAGTGCCTGACTCCCACAAACTCCTTTATAAAAGCCCTGTTGCTGACCCAGAGACTATCTCCCAGGGTCCCAAAGGGGCTAAGGCTTCTATGGCAAAAAATCCTGTACCCTCTGAAAGGGACTCCAGAGCACTAGACAGGTGGGGGAAGAAGGTTTACACCTCAGCCACTCTAGCTATGAGAGCACTAAATTGTCAATTTCACATGCTAAAATACCAGCAATTTCTAATGTCTCAAATAAAACAAAAGATGAGCACACACCCTCAACAGTCTGAATTGAAAGAAATGCAGGATCTGTTGCATGCAGCTGAACAGGTGGGCAAACATACTTTACAATGTGGATTTGATTCCTTAGAAGCTTCCTGTAGAGCAGTTGTTACTGGGTCTGTTATACGTAGGCATGCTTGGTTAAAGGAACAAACTCTGCCTGATCATGTTAAAGCAACGTTAATAGATGCTCCCTTACAGCAGGATGTCCTATTTGGAGTGAAAGCAGAAGTCTTAAAGAAAATGGAGGATAAGGCAAAATCTATGCAGACGGTCAAATATTTCTTACAGGTTCAGCCCCCTCGCTTCAGCAGAAATTGGCCAACAAAAAATTGGTCCTTTCCAGCTACTGACAGACCTCAGAGGGGTAAATACAGATGCCCAAGAGGCAGAGGACAACCACAAACCCACTACAAACCTCGACAATTGGGCACTGCAACACAGAAGGGAGGAGAAGACAGGCCCCAAACTACTAGAAGGCAAATACAATGACTTAAACCTCATATGGCCAAGCAAAACTCTCTTGGCAGCTCCCTTGGGAAGAAAATTAGCACTTTTTTCAGACAACTGGCGCATCGTCACAAAGGACAAATGGGTCCTAGACATTATTTCACAAGGATACAGATTCCATTTCCACACCTTGCCAACGATAAGTGGAATGCCAAACCTGCCACAAAATCAATGGGCAGAGGCACAAAAACAAATTACAGCTCTCATGGACATGAGAGCCATTCAGCTGGTACCTACACGGGAGCAAGGCCAAGGATTTTACTCAAGACTCTTTCTAGTCCCCAGAGACTCTTTCTAGTCCCCAGAAAGGACAATGCTTGGTGACCAATTCTGGACCTTTCAATTCTAAACACCTTCTTACAAGTACCCAAATTCAAGATGCTAACACTACAGCAGCTTCTTCCCATGTTGGGCAAGAAAGCATGGCTAGTAACGTTGGACCTCAAGGAGGCATACCTGCATGTCCCTATCAGACAAAATTGCAGAAGATACCTCTGTTTCATTGCAGGTTCAACCCATTACCAATTCTCTGCACTGCCCTTTGGCTTATCCACTGCGCCCAGGGTTTTCACAAAATGCCTGGCACCAGTAATTGCATACTGCAGACAAAGAGGAATTCAAATATACCCATACCTGGACGACTGCCTCATCCAAGCAGAAAGCAAGGACATCTTCTTACAACATCTGGCTTTTGTAAAACACCTTCTAAGTTGCCTAGGGTACACAGTAAACGAAAATAAATCAAAACTAGTACCCTCACAAAATATGACATTCCTGGGTGCCAGCTTGAATACAATGGCCCAGATGGCTTATCTGACGCCAGACAAACAACTACAACTGACTCAATATTTCAAAACAATGGCAACAAGGACCCAACTCCCTGCAAGAAAAATTCTGCAGGCGTTGGGCTTCATGGCATCTCGCATACTACTAATACCATTTGCAAAGCTGCATATGAGGAAATTACAGTGGTACCTAAAAAGCGGATGGTCTCAACACAGCGCAGCTTGGACACAATGATATCTTTCATTCCCTGCCTTCAACAAGAGTTTCTATGGTGGTCACAGGCATGTCACCTCAACAAGGGTCAGCCTTTCACCTTGCCCCCAGCCAGGAAAACTATGACAACAGATGCATCGGACTATGCCTGGGGGGCACACATGGCAGGACAGTGCGTTCAAGGCATATGGACTGCAGATCAAAGGAATCTACACATCAGTCAAAAAGAAATGCTAGCTGTATAGAATTCCCTGACAGCCTTCAAGGACCTCTTGCATCCAGGACAGCTTACAATAAGGACGGACAACACCACAGTAATGTGGTACATAAACAAACAAGGGGGTACACACTCCTACCCTCTATGCAGGCAAGCAATGACCTTGTGGAACACAGCACTGGCTTACCAAGTTCAGCTACAAGCTCAATTCCTGCCAGGAAAAAAGAACACATTGGCAGACGACCTCAGCAGAAACATCATGGATCCCCACGAGTGGAAACTGGATCCACAAGTATTTGCAATGATAACACAAAAATGGGGCCACCCAGACATAGACCTGTTTGCCAGCCCCCAAAACTATATGCTAACAAGATTTTGTACAAGGACACTTCACCATCAAGCTTGGAAAGCGGACACACTCTCATTCAGTTGGAAAAACCTGACAGTATATGCCTTCCCTCCATTGCCCCTTCTCACAAAGGTGCTGCTGAAAGTCTGGAAGGAGAGACCCAGAATGATACTCATAGCCCCAGACTGGCCACGCCAGCACTGGTACCCACTACTAAGGAATATGGCCCAGGGCCCACCTTGGATTTTACCACAAATTGCTCATTTGCTCACACAGCAAGACAATCAGATTCTACACAGCCAGCTCAAAACCTTAAATTTGGCTGCATGGCAAATCACCTAAGCAACCAGCCAGCTCCTCTTCCTCAAGCAGTTATGGATGTTATTCTGGAAGCTAGGAGTCCCAGCACGGGGAAGGCCTACTCAGACAAATGGAAAAGGTTTTGCACCTGGAACCAAGCTAAAGGCCAAAATACCCTTCAGCCTCACATACCTGAGATTCTACAGTATTTAACTGAGATGTTGCAGAAAGGACTTTCTTTTTCATCTATTAAAATCCACTCCTCAGCTATTTCAGCCCACTACAACACGGATCCTCCCTTATTTTCACATCCACTTCTAAGGCAGTTTCTCAGAGGGGCCAAAAACATTAGGCCCCCCAGGAGAGCACCTACACCAACCTGGGACCTCAACTTTGTTCTGGAAAAACTTACGCTACCTCCTTTTGAACCAGCCTTCTCTGCTGACCTAAAGTTTATATCATGGAAGACTGCCCTGCTGCTAGCAATAACTTCAGCCAGAAGAGTCTCAGAGCTTCAGGCACTAATGGCAGTAGAGCCTTTCCTCATTTTCCATCAAGACAGAGTTTCTCTACGAACTAGTCCCTCCTTTATGCCTAAGGTGGTATCCAGTGTGGCTCTAAATCAAACCACCCACTTACCCACCTTCTTTCCAAATCCACAGAACAAAGGAGAAAGACTCCTGCACTCCTTGGACATTCACAGGCAACTACGTTACTACTTGGATAAAACTAAGGTTTTCAGAAAATTTGACCAGCTCTTTGTATCCTATGCTGCAGCTTCACAAGGGAAGGCCATATCAAAACAGACCATTTCCAAATGGATAGGACATTGCATTCGTTTTTGCTGCACCCATCATGGAAAACCAGTTCCTGCTACCATAAGGCCCCACTCTACCAGGGCAGCAGCTACATCTACAGCCTTCCTCGGGGGGTGCCAACCAAGGATATTTTGGAAGCTGCAACTTGGAGTCCAGTACACACCTTCACCAAACACTACCACTTACCACTTTACTCTAAGACTAGAGCTGGCTTCGCCACTGCAGTTCTGCAGGGCCTTCTAGCCTCTTCTAACCCTGTTTGACTCCACCTCCCATCCTTAGCTTTGGGATTCTACCCAAGTGTGATGACTGCAGCAGGGTAACACGATGAACGTAGTACAGTTTTGTACCTACCATAAATGTAGATGTTCGAGTGTATACCCTGCTGCAGTCCGGGTTACCCTCCCTCCCTCCATCCCCTCTGACCTAACTAACTAAATCTTTACAATACACTAATACTACCTTTGTGATGTATTTGCTTATAGCTGGACAGATGTTTTGTTTGTGCTAAACTTTTTAGATTGGTACTATTTACTGACCACCTTTTTGGGGGCACCTGACATCTGGGGCAAGAAAAACTGAAGAAAATGGCGTTGGATGCATCATATATACCCCTGACGCACTGACGTCAGGGAAGAAGCGACAGCAACCGACGCCGGACCAAGACTTTGGAATTCAGGCCGACTGCGGGACCGCCTGACGACAGGATAACCCAAGTGTGATGACTGCAGCAGGGTATTCACTTGAACATCTACATTTATGGTAGGTACAAAACTGTACTTTCCTTATTGTGGACAGTTTCACTGTCCTTGTTTCTATCTAGCAAACTCGATCGGAGGATTATGGGTAGCAAGGGATCATGAGAGTGGAGGAGCTTGAGCTCAGGAGCCGTCACTTGCACTGCCGGCTCAGATCTGAGGTTGGATCCAAGACCTATCCGTGATGAATAATGACAATGGATGGCACAGATTCCACATTATGCTAAGTACATAACTCTTTTTTTAGTAAGTTAAAACAAGAGATGAGCGCTTTTGGTCTTGTCAGAGCTTCATCAAATCAACAAGCAATATTTATTTCTTTATGTAACATTTGTTGACTGGGAAAGTCCAACTGGGACAGAGCCTATTTTCAGCAGAGACCTGGGAGAAACGCTGCAGATGCTTGTCTTTGGAAAATGGGAGGAAACCGGAGTATCCAAAGGAAACCCATGCGAACACAGTGTGAACATGCAGACTCTGCACAGAAGCAGAGAACCCTTTGCTGTGAGGCAGAAACGTTAACCGCTACACCACTGTGCCTCCCATATATGAATATATGTTTCTATTTTCCATATAGATATAGATATATATATATATATATATATATATATATATATATATATATATATATGTATATATATATATTACACACACACAAACACATATATACACAAATATGTAGGTGTACATGCATACATGTGTGTACGTAAAGTTGTCAAAAAATGTCAGATTGCTAGCTACCTGTGGATTAAATCTCTTTTATGCGTGTGAGGAAGGGCCACCCAGACCTCATATTCATTCGTAAATATCTGCTCTATCTACTCCATTGCATACTTCAAAATCCATCAAGGATCAGTCATCTTGAAAATTAATTTAGCAGGAGAAAAATATCAACTAAAGAAATGCTCCCAGAAAATTTCACAAAAAAAATGAGCCAGTAAATCCATACAAAACAATTCCATATATCTGAAGCACAGGTATCCAACTCAAATGTTTTACAAAGTCTGCATAAAAATAGTATAAAAGAGAGAACAAAACAGGTGTCACAATCATGACCCAGATTAAACTCTCTTTACAGTAATAAAAGCACTAAAACTCAAATTTGACCAAATTACCTGATCAAGAATAGTAAAAAGCATCCAAAATGTAAGAAAAAATATCCTCCTGATTAGGTAGGAGTGTTGTTGCTTGCATGTACATGCCTTACATTTAGGGTTACTACAAGAATCATCTCTCTTGTGTATATTTTTGAGGGTGTGTTACCTGAAAAACGTTATACTCCCATCCCCATTTCTTGCTTTCTGCAAGTGTGTTACCCTTGTTGAGCCCTTACTCATCACATCTTTTTTAATACTTACATGTCTTTCCTAATTACACTGGTTCCTTATTCTGACTATACCAGTACATACACCGATATACAGAAATACCTAATACTCTTATGAACACACATAACTCAAGCCTTCCTTCACAGCTCTAATAATTACACAAGCTCCTAATTAGATACGTAGTGCTCCAAATGGCAACCATGCATTCTCTGTCTTACTTTGTCTAGCACTAATTTCAGTCAGCATCATAAACATCCATTGCTGAACAAGTACATAATATAACAATAGTCATAGAAGGACAACTGTCTGTGGCAAGCAAATGTACATGATCAAATTATCAAAAATAATTCACTCCCTTAAAAACATATTTTATACCTCCACTTACCAGCCTCTTCCCCTTACTGGCTTCCCCATCCCCAGTCTTAACAACAGCAGCCCATCAGAGGCTGTAGACTCACATGGTCTAAACTCCTAGTGAAACTGACAGATAATCTCTCTGCTTCTTCTCCAGTACTGAATCCAACCCAGAGGTCTCCACTATGCTAGAATATTACACACCCACTTTCCCTTCCATACTAAAGTTCTGTCTTTTGAACACTGACAGTGTAAAAACAAATTGGAGCAATTTGACACCTTTCTAAAACAACAGCCCCCATACACTGTAGCCATAAATGAAATCTGGGTTAAAGATGGCACTGCCCTGTTACATTTCCACTTGCAAGGCTGCAAACATCAGATCAGACCAGAGATAAAGAGGAAGATCCGTAGTAGGTTCATAGATTAGTACTAGGCTAACTACCCTTGTGGGCCATTTTAAGCCTAGCCATTTAACCCATGTGAGAATCAAACCATGCGCCATGTGTTTGTAAGGTAAAAACCTTACCCATTATGCTAACTTCCCACCGTTATGCTGTACTTATAATCCTGTTATACCTTCAGATACAAATACACTCAATAGTCGACTCCATGTGATATCATTATTCAAACTGGCTAGCAATAAATTTCTTACAAACCAAGGTAAAAAAACTCTAAATTTCCTCTGCCTGCTTTCCTCCCTCTCTTTCTTAATGAAGATTGCACATCTTATCAACACAAAGCAGCACACCATCCCACCAGTAAAATGGACCGTCTTCATGGGGGACTTCAATTCAAATTTGTAACAGTAACTGTCATGATCTGCTGTAATGGCTAGCTGACCTCAGCTAATGTCAGAACCCACCAGACTTAACAGCAATTCTATCATCCTCTCTCATGGATTTGCTGATAACAAGTGTCCCAAATAAAATCTCCAACCTCCAAGTCCCCCTTCATTTAGTGACTACTGCCTAAAAAACATGTTCAGTAATTAGCTCAGCTCTAAACCAACTAACCAAAACCATAACCTTCAGACTTTCCCTGAAGTGATTTGAGATCCTACACTATCCAACCAGGACCCCAAAACAGCTACTGCTTCTCTGACAAACATCCTCCTCTCAGTACACAATAAACTCCTTTAACTCCACTAGACTTCATTAACCAAATCCAAGCAAATGAGTTACAAAGAATTGAAAGTCTTGCCAAATGTCAAGGTTGAAACCTGGGCTGCGTGGAAGCAAACATAATAAACTTTGTAACCTAGCCAAAACAAAAGCATCACGTGACACAAATCCAATTCCTTGCAATACTACCAATCTGTCCTAATCGGCCATTCTAAAAAATAAGAGCCCAATGTAGTACATTTATTAGGAGGAAAATACAAATGCAAGCAGCAGCTACACTTCCCTCAACAACCTTCACTCCCCAGCATTTCCTGAGAGAATTCACTCATCTCCCTACATCTCTCAGCACTCCTCCTAAAGCCCCATCTCCAGACCCATCTATACTCTCCAGTATTTTACTTCAGAACTATCAACAAAATTGACATAAAACACAGTCAATAAAATCCCTAGTAATATTAGTCTTACCTGTTTCAGATGACCTATATCCATGATTTGTTAAAGCTTGTGCAGAACACGTTTCATTTCCACTGAAGCATATCTGTAACTTCAACTTTTTTCACACATCCTTCTCCAGATTATAGAAGGATGCTGTCATTAAACCAGTCATTAAAACATCTTATCCCCAAGTATGTGCATAACATAGACCCATCTCAATTCTCTCATCTCTAGAAAAAATCCTAGAAAAAGTAGCTTATGACCAACTAGTCAAGTACATCTTTGAACCAGCGCTTATGTGCCCTGATCAGCAATTCTTATGTTCCAGTCACAGCACCATGCTGTTTGGATCCTGTAAGATGACAACCTAATAGTATGAGACAAGGTCAGCTTGTCAGAGCTGTATTCATAGACCTAACCTTCTGTATGGTTGACCACTTCCTTCTCTACATGTTTTGTCAGACATGTGATATCAGCCTCAAAGATGTCCCCTATTCTGTTGTAGATTCAGTTTTAGTGTAGGGCTTGTGTCCTCACCTAAAGCAGCCATAACCGAAGAAGTTCCCTCAGGAATCGGCTTTCCCCCTCTACAGCAGTAAGCTTCCACCAGAAATTCCCATTTTCTCATTGTACTGCATGCAGATGACGTGGTCACCTGCAGGTCTCGTTGATCCCACCCACATTGTCCTTTCCCTGTTGCCATAGGATTATTTAATAAATATGATGCACATTTCTCTCAAAAGTCATAAGACATCAAAAGTACAGTTCTTAATATTGTCAGTAGCTTTGCAGTCAGTGTTTCTTTAAATCATATCATTCTGAAAAATCTTACTCTAGTCAAGTTGTAGTGACACCAGTGTTTGACACAATATAAAGACCTGATAACAAACTGCATGTGAGCAAGCTACAAGTGACAATAAGCAAAGGATTTTCATTTGTGTACTGCCGTGGAACTGACTAATCTTGTTTATATGCTGTGTGTTCTTTTAGCAGTGTACTGTAGCATGTCAGAGACATGTCGCAGTAACTTTCACAGCATTTTTGGGCCAGTTTTTAATTACAAAGGATTTGTCAGGGTTAGAGTCAGAACTTAAGCAGTGTGTGATAGGAAAGCTTATAACTCGCATTGAAAGAGGTGATACTCTTCTTTATCTGGTGGAAGCTGAAAACTTGCTTCAACATGGTGTGGTTCATATTGTGTTGGTAAGCGTTGCCTTGTGCTGACCATCATGTGATTAACTTTACTTAGCTCTTTATTTGGATACTTGTTATATGGTAATGATGTTGAATCGTTAATCCACAAATATTGTCTCCAGCATCCACTTGTCCATTTGTCTTTGTGAACTTTAGGTAAAAAGGTGCAACAGTGAGATGCAGGAATGCATGAGGTGACATAATTGAAGAAAATATTTTGCAATAATAATAATAATATATCGACAGTAGAAGAACTTACATGTATAAACAGTTATCTAAATCCTTCTTTTTATGCAGTATTTTTTTGGTTTCCAGTCGGATCATATTTTCTGACGCTTTTTGTTATTCCTTATTACTTGAACAGATGCTGGCAGAGGAGAAGAGCATTTCTACCCGTCATGCAGAGGAACGTGATCGGGTAGAAGCAGAGGCTCGTGAAAAAGAGACAAAAGTGTTGTTCTTGAGTAGATCATTGGAGGAGGCTTTAGATGCAAAAGATGAACTAGAAAGACTAAACAAACAGCTTCGCGCAGAGATGGATGATCTTATGAGCTCCAAGGATGACGTTGGAAAGAATGTAAGTGAAACTGAAACTTCTGGCTACTGTAACTTCTAAACCATGTAGACCAGTTTTCTTTCAGACTATTTTGATACACATTACAGAAAGAATTGAAGAAAGGTATGCTGAAAAGACGTAAGAGGTTGTATAGCTTAACTTCATTTTGCACTTTTTACCTCATATATTCATTTTTTTGTATTGCATTTGTTAGAAGTGGTGGACTAATCATGTTGCCTGATGGTGTAGTATGCTAAATGAGCTCTTATTTACCAAGAGTTAGATTTTGTTCATTATATAATATAGCAAAAACCAATGACTGGGTGTGGTATACTTAAGCAATAACAGATGACGTGGTGTGGTATATTGAAGATTTACCCACGGTTGGCGTGCTTTAATCACGAGGGTGAAGCCCGAGTGATTAAATAAAGCCAACTGTGGGTAAATTTCAATATACCACAACCACAGAGTCGGTTATTGCTATTATACGATGACATTATTTAAGAAAAAAATACTTACTTTTCTTAAATAATGTCTTTGTATAACGGCCCATTACTGTTCTTCTGCCGATGGTGGTATACTGCTTCCTTGTGTTGATGTACTGCACATGCGTATGGGACTTGCATTCTTACACATGTCCAGTACATCAATGCTTTGAAACGGAAGCAATGGAGAAAAGAAAATCTCCATTGCTCTGGGATTTTTTTTCTTTTTTTTTTATTTATTAAAAAAAAAAAAGGTTTTGGACACTTTATACCAACGGAAAAAAGTCTGGGTGACCTGACCTTTTTCCGTTGGTATATTGTGGGATTTACAATGGGCACACTGGCCAATCAGCATGCACGTTTTAGAATATTAATGGGGGGGGTCATTGTATAATGAAGATTTATCCATGGCTGGTGTGGTTTAATCATGAGAGAGAAGCCCAGCTGATTAAACAAAGCAACCATGGGTAAATCTTCAATGTATCACAAACAGGAATTGGCTATTATTGCTGTTATACAATGATATTATTTAAGAAAAAAATACTTATTTCTCTTAAATAAAGTCTTTGTATAATGGCTCCATGGTGTTCTTCCATTTTCTTTAGGTATCCTGCTACTTTTTTAATGTACTGCGCATGCATATGGGACTTAATTTCCCATGTGTATGCAGTACATCAGTGGTTTGGAAATGAAGCAAAAGAGAAAGGAAGATCTCCATTGCTTCTTTATTTTTTATTTTTTTAAAAAAGTTTGAAATCCGGAGAGTTCAGATGTGTGTGAGAGAGGGGGCGGAAATACAAGGGAAATCAGCTACGTTTCTTTAGTTTTATATAGCATACCCAATTTTCCTTGTATTTTCACTGCCGTCCTTATCTGCCTCTCGACCTCTTAGGTCAAGAAAACTAAAAAGCAGTAGCATGTTTTAATAGAAGAAAGTCCAGGCGACTGGACTTTTTCTGTTGGTATATGCTGGATTTTACAGTGGGTTTGCTGGTTGGGCTGAACAATCGGCATGTACGTTTTGAATGTTAATGGCCAGTCATAATATAATAGATTATAGCTAATTTGTGAATTCTCCAGCGTAGCAGATTAGTCAAGCTGTTACAGCTATGCTAGTGTAGTCAGCAGAGCAAGAGTGTAGCACTGACAAGGAAGGAAAGTGAGAGGATGTTTTAAGAAGTGCAAAATAATTTTGGAGCTGGGAAATAAGGCAAGAGATGCCTCATATTAGGGGGGTTATTTTTAGGAATACTCAAATAAAATGATTTGGGGTTTGATCTAAAAATGTTTGTTACTGTACTAGCAAAAGAGGTAATATGCTGAAATAGAAGAGAGTTATATTTTATGTATAGTTGTGAAGTGATTATAGCATTGTATCTTTGCATCATGAAGACATTCATTAAGCTTGAATTGGAGGACCAGTTGAAGTTTTGAAGACTACATAGTTAAAGGAGATAAACCTGACTTAGAGCATTCAGAAAATTGTAGGCAAAATAAGGTAAGGTTCATAGGTTCATACTAGGCTATCTGCCCTGGGGCAATTATAAGCCTAGCCCTATTCTGTATGGCTTACGCCACCCCTTGATTTGAGTATACTGTGCCCTTTAGTTTACTGTGCCTCTGTCTAATAGTGACACGGGAGTAATCCCTGGGACAAACCTACGATCCCCCATCCACCTATCGAGATTCTTCTTGAAGAGATTCTGTGAGGTGCTCTGCCTCACATGAACTGGAATTCTATTCCAGAGCGAAGGGAGCCTCTGGTTTATGAACCTGTCCCTCCAGCAAGTTCTGTTTATTTCTGTGCTGAGGTTCAAGTCCCTCGAGCGTGTGGCTCTAAGGGATTTAGATTTACTGAGGTGGAGCATGTCCATTAATTCTGGATTTGACATAGCTTTGTATGTCAGGCATAGATCGCCTCGAAGTAGGCGGTATGCAACTGAGTAGAGCTGTGTTAAGTGCTTGACAAAGGTGGCAAGAACTTTTAGAAGTTTATCTACTTAGAGTTTTAAATGGCTAGGCAGCTTATGGTCCACATGATCTCTTGCTGAGTATTGTTTCTGTGTTCGTATGATTAGGAATGTGGATCTTATTATTTAGTATGGGGAAGTTGTCAGTGCATCTAGGAATATAGTGTAGTGGTTTCCGTCATGGAGCATTTTGAATGTTTTGATTGCTGCTTGAGACCCGAGAACAGTGCGTTTTTGAGTTTCCTAAGCTAAATGCTAAACTCATGTTAGTAACTGGCAGGCACTTAATGTATAATTTGTTAATTTTATTGTGTTATATTACATTGGCATCACATGCTCTCCCTTTGTGTTGTAAATAAGAGACAAAAAAACATGAGTTGAAAGAGACAGATTCCTTTATAAAACATTCAGGAGGAATATCATTGTATTGGAGACTGTAACTTCTAAACTGTTGTTCAGTTTGAATTGACATTGGGACTCAGCAGGGGCCTGCCTTCCATCTATACATTTACACTTTATTCACTTTTCAGTGTGTGTGTTGTTATGCTATTTATGAGTATAAAAAGTTGATTGTGTCTGCTCAGTGAAGTTTACCAACACGTCCCTGTCTTACAAGGTGTGTCTTCCCAGAATTCCATGTGCTTTCAAGCAGTACTACTAATTTCATGGCATTTCACTTCTCATTCCTAAAGAAGAGAGAACAAGACAAACTGTTGAATCCACTATTTTCTTCAGTGATTTCTTTGTGGACAGTTTTTGCATCTAAATCTGCCAGTTGATCCCATTCCTTAGACAGA
This sequence comes from Protopterus annectens, assembly GCF_019279795.1. Classification (NCBI taxonomy): domain Eukaryota; kingdom Metazoa; phylum Chordata; order Ceratodontiformes; family Protopteridae; genus Protopterus; species Protopterus annectens. The sequence goes on from NC_056726.1 coordinate 1,207,284,332, forward strand.
TTCCTAGCAGTTTTTTTTCCAGCAGTCTGTTTTATCATTCACAGAGCATAGTGAGCGTTTAGCTGTCTTTTGGTCCCAGAGCTATAACAGCATAAATTTAGCACAGCATAGCATATTGTAACATGTAAATAACACAACATAATTTAAAGTGAACTTAAACCATGATAACTTAAATATAACATAGCAAAAAAAAATGCCAACAGTAAAAAATGTTGAGCCTGTGTAGTTTGTGTTCTGCCATTTCATTTCCTTTTGTTCCAGATGTCTCAAGCTTTTTCTAAAATATCTCAGTTGTCTTAGCTTCATCTACCCATTCTGGAAAATCTTTCCACTTGTTTGCCATCTTTTCTTTTGGGAAGTATTTCCTAATGTGCAAGTTGAAGTCCATTCTGTCTGTTTTGTTAGCCATCCTCTCTCCTGTATGTAATGCCCTTTCCATCCAGTCTAATCCCATCATTCAACCCCCATTAATGTCTTGCATATTCATATCAAGTTCCCCATCTCTCCTGTTTTCTGTTAAAAAGAGGCCCAGAGGTCCCCTTTTGTCTTCATATGCCTTTTTCTCCAGGCCCCCATACCACTCTGTTTATTTTTCTCTGTACTGTCTAGCAGCTGTTGACATCTTTATCTCTCTTTAGCTGTATGCAGTTATCTAGTTGTAGTGTTATGCGAGGCATCATCATCTTCCTATCTTTGGAAGTTGTATCCCTGTATTTTTTTTAACTCACAATCTTACATCGTTGCTCCCCCCAAAAAATGTTAAAAAAGTGCACTTTTCAATAATTTCTGACTCGTCACTTTCACCTGCTTAGTCTTAATAGTCATAAACTGTTATATACTCTTTTCAGATGTATAGTCATATCTCTAAGCAAATGGCATTTGGGTTCGACAATAGTAAACATCTTCTGTTTATGTGAACATTAATATTTGTGAGTGATGCTCAGAAGAAGAATGCATTCAGTTGTGTTGAATCTTATGATTGGTCATATTAGGTGTTTCCCTTCATTCTTCTTTCTTTCACTTAGCTGGGGAAGTCAGTTTGTTCCTGAACTTGTGTAAAGAAGTACAGTTTTGTGGCATTCTCAGCCCTTATGTGCTTATTATACATTTGAACTTCATTCAGCAGGTAGAACTGTTTTGGAAAAGACTACATGCAGTTCCTTCAAATACTGACTTCATAAAGAGTGTGGTAGAGTTCTGGGTTGTATTGCTTGAGGGAGTGTCAGTTTAGCTCATAAGAGGCAGGACAAGGGTATGAAAGCAGAAATTGCATGGAAACTTTCTGCATTACTTGGATGCATACCTCTCAACTATACAGGTTTTTACAGAATGCCCAGATTTTTGCCTCATATTTTTGGTGTGTTCCTCCTAAAATCTGTCCCTTTCTGGCAAATAGCTGAGGATTAAGGTAATTAAATAACGACAAACATTTGAGTTTAAGACTCCAGATCCTTTGGAAAATTCTTGCTAATGTAAAACCTATTATCCTATCAACTTTCTAAGTTTGTAAGGGCAATGTTTAAAATCTGTCCCTATTTGTCCCCCATCATTTTAGGCTTTGTCCAGATTTTTTGCTCTAAAAGGTTGGGAAGTATGCTTGGATTGAGAGACCATAGGTATTTGTCAATTAGCATCTTCATATGTTTATTATGTTTTTGGGTTAGGCTTATAAGGATATTTTCAGTATTTTTTATGAGATAATGAACCTTGGGAGTCCATGCCTGTCATTCTAGACGAGACTTTTAAGAGTTGGTCTTCCATTACTGAGTATAACAGGAATGGATAGAGAATGATAGAAAGCAATTATGTACTGGTGCTGTTTAGAAGAGAACACAAATAAAATCGTAGATTGGACTCTGCCTGATAGGAACTGGATTGAGTTTTTTTCATACTTCTGCCTCCATGGAAGGCTTGCCCCATCTCCTGACCCGATCCCCATTCACTTACAAGGCACTCTTAGGAATTACAAGCCTTTATTCCATGGATAGAAAGTCCCTACCTTGGGTAGCACACACGGCTTGATGGTGTGCTGCTGCTTTGGGAATGCCAAGAGTTGAGTTGGGGAAAAGGACTACAGTATAACACACTGACCAGAGGAGACACAGCACTGTTTTAATGCAGTCAGGTAGGGCCCTTTATCAGGAATATAAAGCAGAGTAAGTAAAAGTAATCCTATCTCCTTGTTTTCCTTAGAAATACTAAACATTAGAATTTACCTTTTTGTTTCTGCATTCACTGGCTTTCATTTACCTGAAAAGCAGTCAGAATCATTGCTTATAACACATTTTGCCAAGCAGGACTGCGTATTGTTTATGCCAAGACTATCAGAAGTCATTGCTTTTCTTTCAGGACTTGAGTGAAATGATGCTATCCAGTAAACACTGCACACTGCAAGACTTAATGGAAAACAACAAGGAGAATACGAATACTAGGTAGCATAGTTCTTAAATGTCCTACTCTTCATAGTATGACATGAAGCATGTGAGCCACTGCTCTTCAGCCAGGGTAATGATTCTGAAAGAAGAGCTGGCTGAATGGCACAGAGGAATAAATCCCTGGTTAGAACCCACACTACATGGCATTGTTTAACAATTCAGATGCTGGAGAAGGTGGCAGGGGAAACTGGCGGTGACCAGCCAATGCTGGCTTACCCATTTTAGCCATTCAGGGATGAGACAGGCAATCCTATTCCCTGCAGTCCTGCTACCTGCTGGAAAATGTATGCACAGTGTACAGCATATGGACAGAAGTTAATTAACTATTGATAAACACCCCTAGGAGTTGACACAGTAGTAAGGGATCTGGGAACTTATGTAACAGCAATGTGGCCTTTGAGCAATATGTAGGTAAGATAGTAAGAAAATCATTTTGTGTTGCCCAACTTATAAGTAAGGGTATGGCATCTATGTCCAGGGAAGTTATAGTACCACTGTACTCTGCCCTTATCAGACCCATCATTGATTAAAGTGCCCCCTTTGGTATGTATCTAACCAGAAACTTGCAACAGTTGGAATACTCATAAATGTTTCTCACCATGAGACTTCTGGGCATGTACACCTTGTCCTACACTGGTCATCTAAAGGCTCTGTCTTTGTATTCAGTCTCCTGGAGCTGCAGATTGCTGAGAGGGGATCTTTGTCTGGCTTACAGAGCTTCCTCAGACTCAGCCCTGATAGATCTGTTGTATATCCTTAAAACAACCAGCACCAGAAACATTTAATCCAGGGATCTGAACTTCAGCTTTGTCATTAACAGAACATGTTAGAGAGACAGATATGTGTCCCAAAGTATCCCAGCACTATGGAATAGTCACCCCATCCATGTAAACAGAGTTCATCCTTGACCCTATTGAAAAAAAAAACCTTGACAGGTGGGTGGGAAATCGTAAATTTACTCCCATTCTGGCCCACATGTCCCTTATGGATAGAGACCATCAGTAAGAAAAGTATTATCCTACCCCCCCCCCCCCCCCACTTACAAGTCCTTAGTTACTTCCTTATTACCATGCCCCTATAGATACCCATGATACTCAGGACCTAAATGGTTTGGGGTGCATGGCTAGGTCTACGAACCTATGTGTACTTGGTTATGCCAAGCTGCTGTTTGTAATAGCAGTAATCATACACATGTAAAACCATGCACACAGGCTGGGGAGGCACAGCAGGACCTTGCTTCTCTGGCATGTGTGTCAGCCATCACGGAAGGGTTTTATCACTTCTGTCCCCCACAGCTTTATGAAACCTAACAGACTGATACTCTCATCTAATCAAATACTGTAATAAACTCATAAAAAAATTAAAAAAACATTTTTTTTTTTTTTGGAAGGGCAATGCCTCCTGCAACCCCCCATAAGCCTGCTACTTAAATGCTCCAGTGTTGCTGTCCACAGAGAAGGAGAAACAGTCAGTAGCTTGTATGCAGCCTCAGGGAAAAGAGTGTGTGGCCTCGGGGGGGACGGGACAAACTCAGAAACATAAATTTATGTAACATTTAGTACGATCGAGATGTATAGCTATCCTGTTGAAACATGAAATGATGGAATGTCCCTCTTGACAATATAACAGATCAGAAACTGAAACTCTGAAATGTGATGTGAAAAAATTGAACCTGATCAATATGGGATGTTTCTGTCAGAAAGTTTGGATAAATGTTATGCCTAAGAACAGGTTTTGACTCTGCTAGAATGTGTCTTTCTCATTGATTCTTTGGATTGAGGTTAATCCTTTTTCAGTGCGGAAGATTTGGACATGTTAGTGAAGTACTCTTCCTTCATCTTCTATTTCATTTTGTAGCCTCTTTCTGTAGGTGACATTCCACTTGTTCCAGATTTGCTGTTCTCCGTCGTAGTGAGCATTTAGTTAATCTGCTTGTAAGTAAAAGTAAGCACTCACTGGAAGTTTCTACTTGTTGATCTTAACTGCCTATTGAAACTCTGCAGGCAAGTGGACATTTGCTGTAGGAAAAAGCACTTTATTGCACAAATCAGTAGTGTTTTTCCTTTTCTGTGATTGTGCACCCATGAAATATATATATTTAAATAAGGGTGTGAGAGGGTGCTGGTGGCTTGCCCCAACAAGAAAATGCTTAATTTATTTTTTGTCTGATTGAGTTCCTTGTGAGTTGAAATTTGGAACTTGCATCTTTATTTATTTGGGACTTGGAAGCATAGGGTAACCGGACAGCCTTTTGATTGTAGGGTACAGTGTGTGTGTGTGTGTGTGTGTGTGTGTGTGTGTGTGTGTGTGTGTGTGTGTGTGTGTGTCCGTTTACTATGTTGGAAAGTCAGAAAGTGACTTTCTCTAAGTGCACAGAGTGTGGCCACAAGCTGTCACCAGCCGACGGTCACAATCTGTGGTAGTTTGCTTAGGGGTGCCTCATTTGTCATCTGGCTGCAAAATCTGTGTGGCCTTCAACCCCTGAGCCCTGCAGGATCGCAGGAACAAGTTAATTCTGGCGGGTCTTCTACCAGCAGAATCAGCTTCTACTACTTCTGCTTCCACAGTGTCTTCGCCAGCCACGGCTGTGGCTGTCCAGCCTTCCGGCCCTCCTCCCCTGTGCAGGACTCACCCTCCCACCTTGCCACAGGGAGAGACAGAGGCCAAGAAAGAGAGAATGAAAGACAAACACAGGGAGACAAAGAGACATTCAGAAAAGGAAAAAGAGAGAGATAGAGAGAAGGGCCTCAAGCGGCAGGCCGAGTTGGATCCTACAGCCCCTCCCGCTTAGGTGATCTTGTCTCCTGTTAAAGTCACTAGGCCATCCTCTTCTCGGCTCCGTTCACCACGTTTTTCTCTGGAGCTGGAGGAGGAGGCTAGACCACCATCGAGGTTGTCTTCGCGTCAGCTCTCCCGGCCGGCGTCGGTGGCGTCCTCGAGATCGACTTGGAGCATCTCTGAAGCAGACATGGATCGGATGATGTGAAGGTTTCTACAAACTCAACTGCAGATGGGAGAGTTGCTGGCTCCCTCCCCCCACCGGTGCGGGGAGTTCGGCTCCGTTTTTCGCCCCAATAGCTCCTTCTCCGATCCACCATCGGATTTCGGAGTCTATAGATCTGAGGAGCCCCGGAGTCAGGGGGTCGGCGTCGATGGTACCTTCGGCCTCAATGCCGGCCATGCCCTCGAGTCTGTCGGATCCGCTTTCGGATCCGAGCTCTCAGAGCTGTGAGTTGGGCGTCGGATCCAAGGGGATGAGTGTGTCATCGGCTCCGTTGTGGTCAGGGCATACCGTCCCTTTGGGTCCGGCCGTTCCAACTTCGGCTCCGATCCCTTAGTCTGATCCGAGGGTTGCGGCTACCCTCACCAACAGTTTCAGGGAAGCCAGTTCTCCTTCGGCATTCTACGTTGTGGAGAGGGTTCTTTCTGAAGGATCAAGACCCCTCACTCTTTCCTTGGGGTCCATCCCTGCCCCCACGCAGTTGGGCTTGTCTTCTGTCATCCATCAGCCAGTCCCCCCAGGGACAGCCTGTGTCCAGCCAGTTCCCCTGGAGGAACACAAAACCATTTGTGAGCCCTTCCCGCTCGGAGAGTTCACCAGAGGAGGTTCCTCACAAACTCCAGTGTAAAAGGAGGCGCTTGGACTCCCCCGAGTCCCTCACTAAGGATACCGACTTGGAGGAAGGGGAAGGTTCCCCCATATCACCCCCCGAAGGCGTTTCCTTCGGAGACATAATTTAAATCCTTCACCAGAGGGGGGGGTCCACCCAAAAACCTTCCTCTGACGAGTCGTTATTCCTGGAGGCGTTCGACACAGGTCCATCTACCTCTTGGGTGTGTCCCCCAGCTGACCCTCTGGTGGACCTTATCACCACCAGAGCTTGGAAGGAGCCGGACACTGTGGAGCCAATACCCAAAAGGCCTGGCAAAATATTGAGCCCTCTGGCAGATAGAGCTTCTTGGAGCAAAGGTTCTCCGGTTGATGCCATGGTGGTGGCGGTGGCCACAAAAATAGAACTTGTCTAGGAAAGTTCCTCAGTCCACCCCACCCCCTAGACAAGGAGTCCAGGGCGATGGACCGTCTTGGAAAGCAGACTTTTGCTTCAGCTACCTTTACTATAAGGGCACTGAATTACTTGGCCCACGTAATTCGACTGCAGCGGGACCTTGTGAAAGAGTACGCCGAGTCTCCCCCGGAGTCCATGTCGGCCGAGGATAAATGGACCTTCTCGGCTTGTATGGCCACTCTCAAGTCTGTGTCCAATACATCCATGCGTTTACTCTCTCACGCCACCGAGGGAGCCGCTAGGGCTAGCGGGTCCGGCATCTCTTTAAGGCGTCACCCCTGGCTCCGTCTTTGCGATTGCTCAGAACCCTTCAAATCATCCTTCACTAACGCACCCTTTGACGGTTCGACCCTGTTTGGAAAGACTGTCCGCAGTATGCTGGTCCAGAGCGAGAAAGACAGGAAAACGCTGTCAGCCATCGGGATCCGCTTCTCTAACCCTCAAAGGTCCTTTGCCAGGAACCAGCGAGGGCAAAAGAAGCTATGGTTCTGGAAAACTCAGCAGTCCCGGAACGCTCAGGACTGCTTCTCTCGAGGAAGCAGAGGGGGACAAGGTGGACATCGGCTCAGAGGCAGAGGGGGGGGCGAAGAACTTCGAGTTACGGGAACCTTTTTCAGATCGACCCGCGCAGCAACCCTGAGGGGTTGCCCGACTGCTCCTCTCTGGAGGCAGTCGGGGAGCGTTTTTCGATGCACCTAGCCCAATGGGAGTCCATCACGACAGATCGCTGGGTGCTTTGAATAATATCCAGAGGCTATTCAATTCCCTTCACTAACAAGCCCCCTTACACAAGGCACCTCCCAGATGTCCCACCCGCTCAGAGGGAGGCCGCGGCTTTGGAAATACAAAAGCTGCTAGAAAATAGAGCCATCCAGCAGGTGTCCCCAGACCAGTCTGGATTAGGCATCTATTCAAGGTTCTTTTTGGTGCCAAAAAAGATGGGGGACCTAAGGCCGATTCTCGACCTGTCAGCAATGAACCTGTTCGTTGCCAAGGAAAAGTTCCGGATGGTCATGCTTCAGTCCATCCTGCCCTTCTTGCAGAAGGAAGACTGGTTGTGCTCGATAGACCTCAAGGATGCATACTACCATATCCTGATGGACAGGCGATCCAGGAGGTTCCTCTGCTTTCGGCTAGGGGCCAGTCATTATCAATTCAGGGTCCTACCCTTCGGTCTCACCACGGCCCCCAGGGTGTTCACCAAGGTCATGGCAGTTGTAGTGGCCCACCTGAGACTTCAGGGCATTCAGGTCTTCCCGTACCTGGATGACTGGCTCCTCACTGCCCGCACCAGACATCTACTCTTACTAGCCAGCGATTTCTTTCTCCGGATATCACCTCGGCTGGGGATCACCATAAATCCCAGGAAGTTTTCCCTTCAACCTTTTCAAGTGTTAGACTTCATAGGGGCGAGAATAGATTCTCTTCAGGCCAGGGCATTGACTCCAGACAGACTACACAGCCTGGCACTTCATGTGTTAGCACTTCTGCAGGCCCTGCACCCCCAGCAGAATTAGTCCTGAGAGCCTTTGGGTCCATGGCAACAGCTATCAACCTGATCCCTTGTGCTTGTCTGCATATGAGAATTCTACAGTGGACATTGCAAGTTCAGTGGTCGATACTTCATCAACCTCTAGATTTTTCCCATCCCTCTGAGCAGAGTGTGCAGAAATTCTCTCACATGGTGGCTCCGATCCCGGAATTTGCAGGAGGGACGTCCTTTTGTTGCACCCCAACCCCAAGCCATGGTGACCACGGATGCCTCCTGCCTAGGGTGGGGGGGGGCACTGCTCGGGCAGGACTGTTCAAGGCACGTGGACTCAAAGCGAGGCCGTTCTGCATATAAATGTTCTAGAGATGAGAGCGGTCCTTTTAGCGTTGCAGGCTTTTCATGCTTATCTTCCTCTGGGAACTATTGTGATCCAGTCAGACAATATGTCAGTGGTCTGGTATATCAACAAACAGGGGGGAACCAAGTCTTATCCCTTTTGTCGAGAAGCCATGAGAGTTTGGGAATGGGCGATCTCCACCAACAGCTTTCCGGGTCAGTCCAACATCATGGCAGACAAATTGAGCAGTACTATCCTTTCTCCATACGAGTGGTTTCTGAACCCTTGTGTAGCGGAACAGATCTTCCTCAAGTGGGATCAGCCTTGCTGCGATCTCTTCACATCGCCATCCACCACGAAGTGCAGCAAATTTTTTGCTCTAATCCCCCCGACGGTGGAAGCCTCCAGAGACGCTCTTGTTCATGCTTGGCCACCCAGTCTTCTTTATGTCTGGTTCCCCTGCCTATGGTCTCATCTCATAGCTCCACCTTGGTTCTTGGATCCCATTCCAGATCTGATTCGTCATCCCTCGGGAATGCTTCCTCCAAATCTGGACAGCCTGAAGCTCACAGCTTGGCTGCTCCAGTTCCACTGGTTGCTAGGACTCCCGGTATTTCTTCAACCTGTTAAATCTATCTTGGTTGCACACATAAATCCTCTAGCAAGAAAATTTACTGTAGCAAATGGAGACGTTTCTCCGTTTGGGCTTCACAGAGAAATCTGGATCCTTTTACCGCTCCGATCCCAGCGGAATTAGACTTTTTGTCTCGTATCTTCCAGCAAGGAGCCAGCTCTTCCACAGTCAAGGTCCAGCTGGTGGCTATTTCTCATTTCCATGTAGGGGACAATTTAGGCTCTCTCGCTGCTGCCAGAATTTGTAAGACTTTTTTGAAAGGCACTTTTCTTCTGAGACCTCCTATTAAGAATCCATCACTGCCGTGGGATCTGACTGCGGTTCTTCAGGCCTTAGTTGCGCCTCCTTTCAAGCCCTCGGCATCAGTTGACTTAAAATTCTTGTCATGGAAGACGGCTTTTCTGGTAGTTATCACCTCAGCCAGGAGAGTGTCAGAGCTTCAGGCTCTTTGTATGAAACCCCCATATCTTGTGTTTCATAAGGACAGGGTGTCTCTCAGGACTAATCCGTCTTTTCTCCCTAAAGTTGCTTCTGAGACAAACATTAATCAATCTATTAATTTGCCTGTTTTTTTCCCTAATTTTCAGAACAAAGGGGAGTACAAACCTCATTTGCTGGGTGTTCACAGGCAGTTAAGTTTTTATTTACACAGGATGGCGGTCTTTCGTAAATCTGATCAACTTTTTGTTTCCTTTGCTAAGCCTTTTTTAGGGAAACCAGTTTCAAAGGTGACTGTTGCTAGGTGGATTTCCCTTTGTATCCTACAAGCATATAGAGAGCTTGGTTTACCAGAACCAGTAGGAGTTCATGCTCATTCTACATGTTCTATGGCAACGTCTGCTGCATTCTGGTCTAGAGTTTCCCTGGATAACATTTGCTCAGCGGCTACCTGGGCGTCCTCTCACACCTTTACTTCTCATTATAAACTGGATTTGGTGTCTAGAGGAAGGGCTTCTTTTGGCTCTGCAGTGCTCCGAAATATCCTTCCTTAAGGGCCTCCCAAGATTTCAGGTAGCTGGGGACTCTGTCCCACAGGTTGCTGATCAAATGAAGTAAACTACTTCAGATAAAGAAGTTATGTACTCACCATAACGTTCCATCTGAGTAGGTAAACTTCATTTGTCAGCAACCGTCCCTCCGTCCTTCCCCCTTACCTTGGCAGTTATTTTTGCTGAGCTTGATATTCTGAGTTCACGAGCTTGAGATTTGTCCTTGGTTCAGGGGTCTCTGGTTTTAGTTTGTTGGTGTCACGTGTGGAGTGGCAAACTCGATCTGAGGATTGGAAGGAGGTTGCAGTGTAGTATGGGTAGGGGGGAGGAGCTTGGAGCTCGGATCTTTTTGCTTGGAATGCTGCCAGCTCGGATCCGTGTCAGATTCCTAGCCCACAGATTGCTGACAAATGAAGTTTACCAACTCAGATGGAACGTTATGGTGAGTACATAATTTCTTTTTTCTTACCAGAGTAGTTGCAGAGCAGTTCTTGACCAGTGGCCTGTGCCTTTCCAAGATTTATTCAGGAGACTGTTTTTACATCTTGGATGTGAGAAGAGCCCTTTGATACTGTGTCTTGAACAGCTCAACAGTATCAGATGAGCAATTTTTTTTTGGGGGGGGGGTCCCTGTTAATTGTTAGAATGGAAGTGAAGGAGCAGATATTCAGATATATCAAGTGCTACAAAGTCTTTTTCATCATAATTTAGAATTGTAGTTTTATTTGAGGTGTCAGTGCACCCTTACGTCTACCCCCCCCCACACACACACACACATACACAGAAGGCATTGCTGTTTCACTATTGCATATTAAATAATTAATTTCAACATTACTGCACTTTAGAGTTAAGGCGTAGTCCCCCTCACAGTAACCCTTTTCACTGAAAGTGGCTTTCACTGAATTGAAATTTGCATTGAATATGTGGTCTTTGAAAAGCAGAGCTGATTATATTTGCTTGTCTCATTTTATTGCTGTCTGTTAAAATAAGAAGTGAAAGTCTATTTTTCTTTTGCATTGCTTCATTTGATGAGCTTTAAAATCTTTGGCTGCTTTCTAAAGAGTTACATCAGTAATGCAATTTATGCAGTAGCTGGATAGTGCAATTATACCTTTTTCAGCTGATTGGCACCACATATTCCGTTAACTGGAAACACTTTGCCAATGGTCAGACTCCAGGGGGTTGAATCTAGTAAAGACATTTTGGCAACAGGCAGAGCTGGCTTTGTCAGAGAAGTGCTTTAGGTATAATTCTTTCACTTTTCTGTATTTAACTGCTGGACAGTTTGTCATTTGACTAACAGGATCTCCTGGCTGAAGATAACAAAACATAATCCAGATAACATAAAGGTATTGCTGCACAGTGTTAGAAATCTTAACAGAAAAAATGCTCCACTCCCTACAAGAACACCTTACCCTGGAAAACTTTGATATATACATCGTCATAGAGACATAGTTCAAGACCATTGAGAGCACTCCATCACTGCAGGGTTTCACTACCTACCACATATTCCGGCCCATCACGTTAGATGAAGGTACTAAAAGCAGCAAAGTCTCCATAGTCTTAAAAAAAATTCACCTCTAATCTAATTAGACAGGATGACAACCTAGAACTCTTCCACGTGCCACTTACTATTATCAAACCCCTTATATAAGAGCTAAGTATTGGACCCCTTTGTCTCCCTGTTAGCCCATAACGTCTAGCTAGCCAGTATGGAGTCCCTATGCATTAAGCCAAACACCTTTATCGTAGAATTTCAACTACATTTCTTTTTACTGGGAGACTTATACAGCTTCAAACATGAATACTTAGAAATTTCTGGGCTTTTATCAATACAAACTGTCTGGACCAGTCATGCACACACTAGCCAAGGGTGATAAAATCCTGGTATTGGTCTTTACCAATATGGGGCAGCTTTGCTCCCTACCAATTATAACTTTTTCCCTAGTCATATCTGACCACAAATCAGTCACATTCACCTTAAGACTGAAGCTGAAAGCATCTTCTAGTACCTTGGTATTCAGAAGTTATGCCAAGGCTAATCTACTAAAACTAATTGATGACCTGACTAAATTAAAAGCCCCTTTCATCTTGATAACTCCAATGCTTAAAGTTCTGTGCACATGTAAATAGCAGAATAGATGCATCTCCCCCCTCAGAATTAAATAGAATGCACATTTAAAAATAAATCCCTATAGTGGAACCCTAATATAAATAGGCTCTTTAATAAAATTTAAAAAACTCATTGCACACAAAAATAAATTTAACTCAGAATATACTAGTAATGCTGTTGCTAAAGTTAGCCAGTAAGTCTGGATCCTGATCAGATCAACCAAAGCAAGATGTGAGGTTAAAGTAAAGTCGTCACCCTGGTGAAGGATGACCAAAAAGCCTTCCTTAACCATGTTAGAAATCTGGGAAACATTATGTACTGTGCAGAGGTAATATAGTTAGTAAAGGATGTCACATACTTTGACCTAGAGGGCATAGCCAGTTTAGTTTAAAGTCCATCCTCCTCTCCCCTCCTGTATTTCCAGATCACATATCTACATCTGCATCTCCCTCAAATCACCCAGGAACACGTCATTAAGGTACTGTCCAAGGCCATGTGCACTTCTTGTATGAGGCTGGATCACATGTCAAGCCACCTACTGCGCAGTCTGAAATAGGACTTCTCAGACTCCGTAGTCATTACTCAGTATCAGCCTCCACATAGGCTTTGTGTCAAATGAATAGTCATCGCAGACTTGGGTAGACTTATTAGCCTGACCAATCTCATCTGTAAGGCTATGGGAAGAATCATTATGGAATTAGTAAGTAAGGACATAGGGTACGTACAGACTCTTGAAACAAGCAATTTCAGATTCATCAAGGGAAGCTCTTGCCTACTTAACCTGGTTGACTTCTTCGAGATGGTTACTGAAGCAATGGATGAGGGCAAATCAGTAAACAGTGGAGATCTCTACCTTGCAAACTCATTTCACAACATCTTACAGTCCTGTATCCTAGAAAAACTCTCCCAGCTAAATATAAATTCCTGTGTATCTCATTGGATATCCAACTGGCTCTCAATTAGTACCTACGAAATTAGGGTGGGCAACTGTTCCACTTCCAAAAGACATGTTACTTGCTGTGTACCACAGGCTTTAGTCCTTGGCCCACTCCTCTGGGGAGTTTATTTCTTGTAAGTCAAAGTAAATGTTAAGCATTTATGGCTGACCAAGTGTGCAGACAACTGTAAACTTGGTACCATTGTAGACTTCCCTGAGGACACCAAAATCTTTCAAGGTGGCCTTTCTCAAATAGCTTGTGTCAAAACCATGGACTAAACCTAAATGCCAAGAATGTATAATCATATCCTTTGGCGAGCATGACTTCTCTTGAAAGTTGATACCATAGTAAGGGATCTCGGAACCAGTGTTGACAATGAACTGTCCTTTGATCCTCATGTATCCACTATTTTAAGGAAGATGTTCTTCGTGTTTCACTGTTGCAGTCATTACATTTGGGTAATCTGCTGGCAGGTTGCCATCAGTAGGCCTGATTAACAAAGTCTTGGGTCCTGTGTCGGTTGCTGTCCCTTCTTCCATGACGTCAGGTCGTCAGGGGTATAAAACATGCATCCGATGCCATTACATGAGTCTTTCTTGCCGTACGGTGCCAGAAGCAGAATCAGTTCGCAAGTGCTGGTCGGCTGACTCCTGAAATTTTTGTTTTCGAGTTTCAGAACTGAAGTCTTCAGCTAAAAGCTAAGTACCCCATTGGGGAAACTTTTTCTTGCTCCTTATCGATGTCAGTAAAAGTTAATAATTGCATTACTTGTGGAAAGCAAATACCTCACAAAGATTTTCATTCGTACTGTATTCCTTGCCTAGGCCCTGACCACGATGTACCTTGCTGTCGGTTTTGTGCTTTATTTAATCAGAGCACTATGCAACGTCAGTACATTTTTGCCTCTAAGTATTTCGGTTCTTGATTTAATTATGCAGAAATGTCATCGGTTAGCCATCCGACTACCGGGATTCTGAAAAAACGCAAATATAAAGACAGAGACAGGCCGCCGAGGTCCAAAACTGTCGATGACGCTTCTCCTAAGCCAGTCGCCAGTTCGCCGGTACTCAAGTGAGGCACATTCGCAGCCCCTGATACCCACTAATTCTGATTCGCAGGCCTCTACTGAGACTCATTTGGAGTCCGGTGTGCCGCGAGATGCTTCGCCTATGGAACCCGTGGATGTCTCTACCTTGGATGGGTCCGGAGCCGCTGTGCAGCCACTGGCTTCTGAGGGTGTATTCAGACTTACAGACTTGCATATTAAACCGACTCCACCTTCATAACTAAGGTCTAAATCTCAATCTGTGTCTAAAAAAACGATGTTCAGGCCCCTATGCCTAAAAAACAAATGATCAAAATGGCTGAAGATTTAATTACTCTAATCAGGGGTAGTCAACCCCCTTCTCTAAGAGGCCTAGGGCTGAGTTTGATTATGAATCTTCTGATCAGATTTCTGTTTCTTCTGACTCTTCTAATGACGTGGATTTGTCCATACCTACTTATGAGGATTCTCATGCAGAGGATTCCATTCCCTCTGCTTCCCCTCCTGAGGATTTTTCTTTTAGGGAAACTTTACATACCTTAAGAGAGCATTTCCACTGGGAAAGTCAGGAATTTTCTGATTCAAAAAAGAGGCTTAGAGATTTCCTTCTTCTACCTCAGCATAGGCCTTTGGCTATACCTCCTGTACTAGACATTGTTGTTGATGTGTTTTCAGAATCCAGTATGGCCCCTGATTCCCTGCCTCCGGCTCCTAGTAAACCTGACAGATATTACAGGGTTCCTGAGTCCCACAAGTTCCTTTTCAAAAATCCTGCTGCAGATCCAGAAACCATTTCTCAGGGGCCCAAGGGCATTAAGGCTTCTACTGCTAAAAATTCTACTTTAGTTTATACTTCTGCAACCTTGGAAATCAGGGCTTTAAACTGCCAATTCCATATGTTAAAATATCAACAGCATACTGTTGTACTGCTTAAACAGAAAATGATGTTGATTCCTGACTGTGTGGAAAATAAAGATTTACAGGATTTATTGCATTCTGCTGAACAAGTTGGAAAACATACTTTGCAATGTGGTTTTGATTCTTTAGAGGCCTCGTGCAGGGCTGCTGTTACTGGGTCTGTGCCTAGAAGGCATGCTTGGCTTAAGGAGCAATCTTTGCCTGATCATGTTAAAGCAAAATTGTTGGATGCTCCTTTAAATCAGGACCGCCTGTTTGGCAATAAGGCTGAAGAGGTTCTAAAAAAGATGGAAGCTAAAGCTAAATGTATGCAAACTGTTAAAGATTTCTTACAAGTGCAACCTCCAAGATTTAGTAGGCATTGGCCTACTAAGAATTGGTCTTTTCCAGCTCCTTCCATATCCTCTCAAGCCAAACCCAGACACACCAAAAGCACCAGATTTCAGTCCCAGGGGACTCTCAGATCTAAGCAATGGGGGGCCTCCACTTACAAATCTGGAAATAACAAGACACCCCCCCATGGTAAACAGTCTCAATGACTTCCTTTTAAAATTACCAAGCACTTGCCTTTTAGCTGCCCCTTTGGGGGGAAAGATTGCTCTTCATGCAAATAACTGGGAACTCATAACCCAGGACAAATGGGTTTTAAATATAATGTCCCAGGGATACAGATTTCATTTCCACACGTTGCCAACACCAAACGGGTGGCCAGACCTGCCTCCAAATCAGTGGGCAAAGGCTCAAAAACAAGTACTTTCCCTCTTAAACATGGGGACTATTCAACCATTACCAGAAGAGGAAAAAGGACAAAGTTTCTATTCCAGGCTTTTTCTGGTACTCAGAAAAGACCAATCATGGCGTCCAATTCTGGACCTGTCTACTCTAAACACCTTTCTGGACATTCCAAAATTCAAGATGCTAACTCTTCACCATTTACTTCCTATGCTAGGCAAAGATGCCTGGTTGGCAACTCTAGATTTAAAAGAAGCATACCTGCACATTCCAATCAGGGAATCTTGCAGAAGATACCTCTGCTTCAAAGCAGGCTACTTGCATTATCAGTTCTCTGCACTGCCCTTTGGCTTGTCTACTGCGCCCAGGGTATTCACAAAGTGCCTGGCTCCTGTTATTGCATTTTGCAGGCAAAAAAAATATTCAAATATATCCATACCCGGAAGATTGTCTAATTCAGTCAGAAAACCAGGGCATACTTCTAAATCGTCTGGCGTTTGTAAAAAGGGTTCTAACTTGTCTGGGGTACACCATCAACAAAAAGAAATCACAACTGGTACTCCCTCAGCAGATTACATTCCTGGGTGCAAGCTTGAATACAACTGCCCAGATGGCTTTCCTCACACCAGAGAAGCAAATTCAATTGGTAACTTACTTTAAACAAGTGGCCACAAAAACCCTGCTATCTGCAAGACAAATACTGCAAGCTTTGGGGTTCATGGCCTCTTGCATTCTTCTAATTCCATATGCCAGACTGCATATGAGGAAATTACAGTGGTACTTAAAAAGTCTATGAAGTCAACATTGTCACAGCCTGGAAACAATGATTCCTATCATACCTTGCCTACACCTGGAATTCCCATGGTGGGCAGAGGCTTGCCACCAAAACAAGGGACTGCCATTCACACTACCCCCTACCGCCCACACCCTAACTACAGATGCATCAGACTATACATGGGGGGCTCACCTGGCAGGAAAGTGCATTCAGGGCAAATGGAACCCAAATCAAATGCACCTACATATCAATCAAAAAGAAATGTTAGCTGTACAGAATGCTCTGACAGCCTTCAAGGACTACATTCTTCCAGGACAACTAATAGTAAAGACGGACAACACCAGGGTTATGTGGTACATAAACAAGCAGGGGGTACACATTCTTACGCCCTCTGCAGACTAGCCATGGCATTGTGGAACACAGCCTTGAGCTACCAAGTGCACTTACAAGCTCAATTTCTGCCAGAAAAATTGAATACACTGACAGACAGACTAAGCAGAAATCTCATGGACTCACACAAGTGGAAACTGGAACCACGGATTTTCAACATGTTGACAAGCAAATGGGGGAGCCCAGACATGCATCTATTTGCCTCCCCCCAGAACTACCAGTTGGACAAGTTTTGCATAAGGACTCCTCACAAAAAAGCCTGGAAAGTGGATGCTCTGTCCTTCAGCTGGAAAAAACAGTTTATTCCTTTCCCCCTCTGCCTCTGCTCTCCAGAGTTCTGCTAAAAGTCAAGCAGGACAAACCAAGAATTATTTTGCTTGCTCCAGACTGGCCACGCCTACACTGGTATCCACTCCTGCGCGGTGTGTCACAAATATCTCCATGGCACCTGCCTCAGACCCCTTCCTTGCTGTCTCAGCAGGAGAACCAAATTCTGTTCCATCAGCTTCCAACATTGAATCTTGCAGTCTGGCTAATCAGTTAAATTTACCCTTATCATCTCTCAGCAAACCTGTGATGGATGTCATCTTGGAGGCGAGAAGACCTAGTACGAGAAAATCTTATGCTGACAAATGGAAAAGATTCTGTGCCTGGAACCAGTCTTTAGGGATGAGCACAGCAGCGCCCAATTTACCTTAGATTTTGCAATACTTAACTGAGATGCTTCACAAGGGCTTGTCTTCTTCCTCTATTAAAATCCATGCTTCAGCTATTTCAGCTCACTATAACACAGAATCACCCTCTTCTCTCATCCCCTGCTCAAGCAGTATCTCAGAGGGGCAAAGAACTTGAGACCACCCAAGAGAGCTTCTACCCCTGCCTGGGATCTTAACTTTGTTTTGGAAAAACTCACTCTACCTCCTTTCGAGCCAGCTGCTACTGCAGACTTAAAATTTCTTTCTTGGAAAACAGCCTTCCTTTTAGCAATCTCTTCAGCTAGAATGATATCTGAATTGCAGGCCCTTATGGCAGTGGAGCCTTTCATCATCTTTCATGCGGACAGGGTATCCCTGAGGACCAGTCCATCATGCCCAAGGTGGTTTCCAGTATGGCTGTTACTCAGTCCATCCATTTGCCAACCTTTCCCAATCCACAGAACAAAGGGGAACGGATTCTGCATTCCTTGGATGTGCACAGACAACTTAGATTCTACTTGGACAGGACTAAATCTCGAAGAAAATTTGAACAATTGCTGGTAGCATTTGCTGCAGGGGCAGAGGGGAAGGGTATTTCAAAACAAACCATTTCTAAATGAATAAGCCATTGCATTCATTTCTGCTATAAGCACCATGGAAAACCTATTCCCCGGGGGATCATATTTCACTCCACCAAGGCTGCATCTACTTCTGCAGCCTTTCGCAGAGGTGTTCCTACCAGGGATATTCTAGAAGCTGCTACCTGGAGTTCTGTACATACTTTCACCAAGCATTATCATTTACTAATTTTCTCTAAATCCAGAGCTGGCTTTGCCACTGCTGTCTTGCAGCTGCCCCTAATGCTGTATAAACTCCTCCTCCCAACCATAGCTTTGGGAATCTACCCAAATGTAATGACTGCAACAGTGAAACACGAAGAACACAGTACAGTTGTGTACACTTACCATAAATGTAGATGTTCGAGTGTATTCACTGTTGCAGTCCTGGTTACCCTCCCTCCAGCCCCCTACTTTTCTCTGGCTATACCTCTACCTTCTTTTACTATGCGTAAAATCCTTTTTGGTGTATTTGCTTTTGGTTGGAGATATATTTTTGTGTTTTTAATTTTATTTGCTCCCCATTAGGGGGGCAACTGACATATGGGGCAAGAAAAACTGATGTAATGGCATCGGATGCATGTTTTATACCCCTGACGACCCGACATCATGGAAGAAGGGACAGCAACCGACGCAGGACCTAAGACTTTGTTAATCAGGCCGACGGAGGGCAACTTGCCAGCAGATTATCCAAATGTAACGACTACAACAGTGAATACACTCGAACATCTATATTTATGGTAAGTGTACACAACTGTACTTTCTTTTTCATTGCACAACTTATATCTGAAGACATGGCATCCAATCCAGAGATGTAGTTCATACATTAATAGGAGATTGCTATGCTAACGGCTAAAGAGCTCTTACAAGCCTAGCCAGTTTTACCCAGAATTTAACCCAATTTTTTATCCCTAGGGGAAAGGGGCTCTGACAATTTTTACAGACTGATACTGTCCATAAGAGTCATGGGCGCCACCCCAGGAGTGAATTTAA
Source organism: Protopterus annectens (assembly GCF_019279795.1). Taxonomy (NCBI): domain Eukaryota; kingdom Metazoa; phylum Chordata; order Ceratodontiformes; family Protopteridae; genus Protopterus; species Protopterus annectens. Next base: position 1,207,303,502 of record NC_056726.1, read on the forward strand.
AGTTTCCCATCCATTGGTCCAGATTACGCTTGAAGATGGTCAGGGAAGATGCTTGCTTCACGTGAATAGGAAGTGTATTTCAAAGAAGGGGCAATCTCTGGGACACATATCTGTCTCTCCAACATGATCTATTCATGTCAGAGATGAGGTTTAGAGCCTTGGAGCGGGTAGCCTTCATGCAGTTAGTTTTGCCAGTATGCAACATTTCCATCAGGGCTGGGTCAGAGACTGCCTTGAAGATCAGGCACAGATCACCCCTCAGTAATTGGTAGGAAACTGAATACAGTGATAGGGCTTTTAAGCAGTCTGCATTTGACATGTTGATTATACCCTGTATTTTTTTGGTGAAAAAACTCTGAGGATGCTCCAGATGTTGCTGGTTCCTGGCGAGGTACATGCCAAAGGGTGCATTGTACTCAATTATTGGTCTGATGAGGGGTGAATACATTGCTACTATAACATCTTTATATCTGGATGTCATGCTCTTACTTATAAGCTGAGCCACATAGAAGGATTTCCTCACCATCGTGGACACATGGTGATCAAAGGTCAGATTACTCTCTGAGTACCCAGATCTCTCACCACTGGGTCCACTCTTAGGGGACTGCTGTTATTGCAGTTTTCAGAGGTATTTGATTTCCCAGTGGGTATTATTGTGAATTTCTTTGCATTTAGTTTGAGGCATTGGCTCTGACACCAGTCATTAGTGTGCATCAGTCCTTTCTGTAGGATGTCAACATTATTTGGGGAGCCAGTGATTGCCCCCAACTTGCAGTCTTCAGCAAACTTGGTCAGCCAGAGGCCATCTACATTTGCCTTGACATCTGAGAAGTATATCCCAAACAAGAGGGGTCTCAGTACTGAGCACTTTGGAACTCCATTGGTGATTGGAATGTTGCTAGATGTGAATTCCTCCACTCTAATAATGTGTCCTTTCCATCAACCATCTGTCTGTCCATCTGGTGATGTTGAGCTTTGTACCCAGTTTTGTGAATTTATCTACAATTCCTGAGTGAGGTATTGTGTCAAATGCCTTTGCCAGAACAAGGTAGGTGGTATGCACTGTCTTACCCTCATCCATAGCTTTGGTGACTTTCTCAAAGAAGCCAACCAGGCTGAGCAGGCAGGACCTGCCCTTGATGAAGCTGAACTTGGTTTGGTCTAGAGTCTGGAGATTTCCTATTTCATTGTTAATCAGGTCCATGATTATCCTTTCCATAGCATTGCGTATGAGGCTAGTCTGACTTATGAGCTGGTAGTTTCCTGGGTCAGTTGATGGCCCCCCCTTATGTGGAGGGATAACTGTTGCTATCCTGCACTCTACTGTGACAAAGTTTTTCTATAGACTGTGTTAAATAGAGATCCAAGTGGGTCTGTTAGATCATGTTTCATGCTATTTTGTAGGCACCCTAGAATTCCAACAGGGCCCGTTGATGCTCTGTTTGTAGCTTTAGAGACCGCAGTGATGACCTGTTCTTTTGTGTTAATAGACAAAGGAATGGTAAGGGATATTTCATTGGAAGTGACCGGGAGTGATGAATGGGTGAAGTTTGTGCTGAATTTATTGGTTGACAGGCTTGCTATTTGTTTTGACTGAGTATAGGTAATACCATCTACAGCCAGCTCAGCACATTGTTGAGTGTTTCCCTTAAGATTTCTTACATAACTAAAAATGCTTCATGGTTATCATTTGCTTGGGAGGCTATTTTAGTCTTGTAATTAGTTTTGAGGACTTCACTAGTTCCCTGATTTTCAAAAATATCACAGTGGGGACCCACATGGGTTGCAAGTTACAGTTTTAGAACATGTAAATAATTAATTATTTGATTTGTATAATATAAAAAAGAAACTTTGACGAAAGGAATCAATTTTTATCTTGAAATGTAATACTTTGTCCCCTAGGGGTCTTAATATGGAATGCAACTGGAAATGTTTTTTGTAATTAAGACATAATTGTTTTTTAAGGTGTTAACTATTTAATTACACAATTAAGGAGGACGTTTTTGTATATAAAGGATTTATGGGATGTTGAAGTCATACTCTGTAAAGGCTGAATGGCCGAGGCACTAGAGGAGAATAATTTGTTGTTCTGTTTCCGTTTGCTGTTTTAATAAAAAGTGTGTGAAGACTACTGTATCATTTTTTCATGGTTTTTGGTTTTGTACTCTTCATATTTGGAGGTTGCTGATAGTTCCGATTTGCCTTTTGAGACTAATTGAGGGATTTTTTTCTCTGTTGTGCACCCTCACACGTCTAGACAGAAATTACTTCCTTCTGTTGTATAATCTATTTATGCCAGGGGTCCACTAGGGTGATTTTTTTTTCTGGCTAGACCTGGGTTTAGTTGAGTCAGGTACTACCATTTCTTTGCAGTTGTTTAAGTGGTTGTACAGGGCATTTGTGTATACTTCTCCATAGGCTTCTGTGTTTTGGGGGTTAGGGGGAGGTTTTAAATTATCTGTGCTGTCACTTAATAGAATTTCATTTGCCTTGGAAAAATTCTTTGGGTTTTTAGGGTTTAATGGAAGTTGTACCGGTACATTTATTTCAAATGAGACCGATTTATGATCCGATCTTACCAATGGGGACAGCATGGTCAGGGTGCTACACACCCCCATGTTTATGCATATTATATCAAGGATATTTGAGCCCGTAGTGGTTTTGCAGACCAGCTGTTGCATTCAGCTTGTGGTTAGAATAATTTGTTATGTTGGTAGGTATGCTGGTTTGGCACTGCTTAAAAAGGCAGTATGGGGGTGGCTAATGCCTTGTCCAGTACTGGAAAGCTTAGTGGCAACCGTTGCAGACCATCTCTGGCAAAGCAGTGTGGTCTGTCGTGCATGTTATCCTAGGCCCACAAATGCTGGATTCCCCTTGGAATGACACCATTAGCTAAGTCATTTATTGAAGTCAGTCAGTTTTCTGTTTGCATTGTGGTATCATTCTCAGTGAGGGTGGAATGTTGCTCAGTGTGAGGCTCACACCCACCTGCAACACATACTTAGTAGAGGTCCATCATGTCTCTCTTCATATTGGCCAGGGAGGTACAGCTCAGGTCATTCATACCCACATGGACTATGACTGAGTCATACTGGTAATTGTGATTGAGTGACCTGAGTGCCTGCATGATCTGTTAAATCCTGGCCCCTGCCAGGCAAGTAACTGTATCCATTTTTTTGTCCACCCTGATAAGGGGGGCATCTGTGTACCTCACAATGGATTCAACCAAGATGTTTGAATGTATGGTGTTTTGCTTTAGGGTCTTGCTTGTGGGACACTGTGATGTGTGTTTTTATGTGTAGTGGTTGGTGTTGACTTAGTTTTGTTTGCATGTGTTTTTAAGGGCAATGTATAGAAGACATCTGAGGTTTTAGTAAGTTACTTGTCAGTACCTCTGCATATGTGGGTTCATGTGTCAAGACCTTATTTAGTGAGGGAAATGATGTGAGTGTGCTGTCAACCCGTTCATCATTTGATTTGTCATGTGTTTTTAAGGGCAATGTAAAGAAGACATCTGAGGTTTTAGTAAGTTACTTGTCAGTACCTCTGCATATGTGGGTTCATGTGTCAAGACCTTATTTAGTGAGGGAAATGATGTGAGAGTGCTGTCAACCCGTTCGTCATTTGATTTATCAGTATGTATGTAAAGGTCGTGTTTCAATTTTCATAGTGTAACTACATCTCTCACATACTGTGTTTGTTTTAGGATTAAGTGGTTGTCAGTATACATGAAGCAATTGCTACATTAGCTCAGGATACTCATATCCACCAGGCTGGCCACAGAGATAGCAGAAAAATGCCTATCCATGCTTTCATTTTTTTTTTTAGTGTGGATTTAACGGGAAAAGAGTGGGTAGATTTGACGGACTGGGATGATAGCACATGGACGAAAAATGTGTTCAGTACTCAGTGTGAACTGCAGCCAGTCAACAAATGCTGCTGCTCTGCATGCAGCTTGTTTGCTCCTAGAGCAGCAGAGGGACTAGAGATGGTTGCAGCGCTAGTCATTTAAGTGAAATTTTAACTTGAAAGCATTTGTGTCGATATAGGGTACTGCTAACCCCTGCTGTGTGGAGAGCAGCTTAGTGCAAACACTAGTCATTCGACAGTACTGGGTCCTCATCAAGCTGATCACTGAATATAATGCTTCATTCAGTATGTATCTGTCCAAATACTTGTCACAACTGTACTAACCACAATGCTTTTTCTGTAAAAAAAAAAATAAAGGCCCTAAATCACGAAAACTATGCAGACCAATTCAAAGCCTTGTCCCTCGTCTCAGTATCATGCAGGCAAATTTTGCTTTGCTTATACAGCCTCAACGGACCCTGTTCTGTCATATGTACTGCACATTTGTAAGTCCAATGGTTGTGAGAACACCTGCTCAAGGGTTTCAGTCTCTTTTACAATATAAGTAGAACATGTTGGAGGGATGTCTATGTACTACAGAGAATACCTTTTCTATGAAACCGTCTTCCACTCCACATAAAGCAAAATACTTCTTTTAGACTTTTCAAACATTATTTGATGAATGGATGGGAAACCGCTAATTCACCTCTAGTTTAGCACCCATGTCCTACATGGACTGGGGCAACAAGTAAATTTCCCAACATATCCTTCTCCTGCCTGACTGTGATTTTTGTTTGCAAAATATAAGGGCTAAAAACTACCTTGAAAATGTAAGGCTAGGCTTCTTAAGATCCACACAGATCAATAGCCTCTAGTAAGTACCCATGAACTTATTCAAACTCGAGATCTTTCACAGCATGTCATCCAACCTTGCCTCCAGTTGTGGCCTTTTCATTTTTTATTGCCTTTTGATTTCCTTGTTGATCCTCTTGTGAAAATACTGAAGAAAACTGAGCAGGGCCCCCTTAGGGACATTCTTTCATTAGTGATTATGGGGATGACTTTGGTACTACTTGAATTCTTTCAAGGAAAGCATCACCATCATGAGGGCTGTTCAAAGGTTTCCCGCCTGAAATGCCATTGAAGAACTGTAGTTGCTGTGGGTACTATTACAGTAAAACATGTAATGTAAGTGTTCTGCATAATGTACTTTTTGATTAGATTTTATGCTCTTATGTGCATGTATTAAGCCATCCATATTTGTACTCTAGAAGAACAGGTGAAATTAATTATCAAGACACCTCTGTTGTGTTACCTATATTTCATTTGGAGAGACTAGAGTTAACCATTGTTACCACTGAGAACACATCTGAATTATTTTGTGTTCAGGCTGTAATAATGCCTTTCATTCTAGGTTCATGAGCTGGAAAGGTCCAAGCGGGCTCTGGAGCAGCAGGTACAGGAAATGAAGACTCAACTTGAGGAATTGGAAGACGAACTCCAGGGAGCTGAGGATGCAAAACTGAGGCTGGAGGTTAATATGCAGGCAATGAAGGCACAGTTTGAGCGGGACCTTCAGAACAGAGATGATTCAAATGATGAAAAGAAGAGGTTGCTGGTTAAACAGGTGAGTGTTTAACTCTGTGCTGTGATTGCATGTTGTTTTTCTTTCCTTAGGTAATCAGGATAATCAAATTATGTTTTCTTTTAGTTTCCTTTTTTGTTGAAGACAGTAAATCAAACTAACATTTAAGAAAATATTTCACTTTCATCTCTTACGTGAAGTTATTACCATGTGGTTATAAAGTAGTTTCCACAACAATCTTTTATTGAAACAGTTCAAGTATGCTATAGTATATAAATGTTTGTTTGCTTGTTAGCTTCTGTGTGCTCCCATGTTTTCCCTTTATAATGCATTTTAGTCTACCAGCAAGATCGCCTTATTACAAAAATATGAAAAAAGTATAACTCGTTTTTTTTTTTTTTCTTAAATCAGGGTTCTATTAATCTGGCATCTCCGGCCCATCAGTTAGATTTACATTATTGCTACTTTCCGTAGTACATGTTCCTTGCATTTAATACAGTTGTGATGCCTAGAGACCTGCTTTTGGAGAATCACTAACTATAGACCACGGAATTGTGTGGGTAATTCCCTACTAAATTTTATTCTGTTTATGTACAGAACAATTTACTTGTATCATAATGACAGAGCAGTATTTTCTGTTGCACATCTTGTAATGTCACAGGTATGCCAAAACACTTCATCTCTCTTCTTGGCCAAATATATAATTTTTCACCCATTTGAATTTTTCAGCTAAGCCACTAGATATCAGCTGCTTTTACCTTTTCATCTTTCTTGTCTGTATTAACACATGACAAATGTGAAGCTTGTGGGTAAACATCAGACAGAGAAATAATGATTCTTGGAGATGAGAGATTGGAATTGCTTAAGAAAATGTAAGGAACAGTATGCTAGACATAAATGTATTTATTGGAGATATCTCACACTGTTCAGGGGATAGACACAGATGTAATAAAAAATATATTTTCACAAATATATGCAGCTACGTGCTCTAGATGATTGTCATTGCTGAATTGATGCTCTGAACCCATATGGAAAATGGGAAAAAAAGGTTTGTGATTGGATGGATGGATACGCAGTTATGTGCCAGAATCACAAATGATAAGAATATGAAATGCATTCAAATCTGAAAAAAAAAAATGAATTTGGTATGAATTTTGAGATTTTGTAGACTGCAGTCATGTAAAGCCTGTCTTCCTTGCAGGAGTCTTTACACCTGAAGCTTCTTACTCACCATTCCTCTCTCCAGAGTTGCTGTACATTGAGGAAAGAGAGATTCCCTGTAGTAACTGTGTTCAACATGACTGTTTTTTAAGTCACAGCACAGCATGGTGTGTGTGTGTGCTCATGCATGCATGTCTGTTTGTGTGTTTGCAGACACAAGTTACAAACCAAATTTTGACATCAACAAAGAACTGCTTGGCTTTTTTCTGCTCTTCTCATTATCGTCTAAGCGATACAACCATCAGCTTTTGTCTTTCTTCCATCCAGCATAATAATTGTGTAACATCAGCCAGCATAATAATTGCATAACATCTGCCCCGTGCATTCTTATAGGTTCATAGGAGGTTACAAGGCTAGTGGCTGTAGAGCCTTTACAAGCCTAGTCATGTTAATCCCAGGTATCCCTATTTGTTCTTTTTGGGTAGTTCGCAGAACAACTTTATAAATAGAGCAGGTTTGTGATCAACACCAGCTACTAAGTCCAGGAGGGACATGGGTGCCACTCTGTGGGTGAATTTGCAGTCTCCCATCCAGTTATCTATGTTGCGTTTGAATAGGATCAGTAAGAAGCTCTGTTTTATGTGAACAGGAAGTCGATTCCAGAGAAGCAGCAGTCTCTGGGACACATATCTGTCTGTCCAGCATGTTCCATTAATGTCACAGGCTAGGTTGAGATCCCTAATGCGAGTGGCTGTTGTGCCATTTGACTTGCAGATGTGCAGCATTTCCATTAGGGTAGGGTAGTTGCTCATGAACCTAGAATGAAAGGCGTTATTAGGGCCAGGCATATGTCACTTCTCGGCAGCCTATAAGATACAGAGTAAAGTGACAGAACTTTCAACCTATTCATGTAGATCGTGATTTGGAGTCCCTGTATTTAGTTAGTGAGAAACCTTTTGAGGTCTGTCCATCTGCTGCAGGTGTCTGGTGAGGTACAAGCAAAAGGGTGCATTGTACTCTATTAGTGGTCTGATTAGAGTTAAGTACAGTGGCGTTATAACATCCCTTGACCTGGATGTTTTACCTTTGCTTAAGGTGCACTACGTAGAAGGCTTTCCGTACCACTGTGGAAACTTGATGGTTGAAGTTCGGGTTGCTATCAAGCTGTGTCCCCAAGTCTCACTCCATTAGGTTGGAACTCGGGTGGTGCTGTTAATCGTATAATTTGTAGGGAATTCCATTTTTCCAAAGGAAATAATAATGCATTTTTTTTTTTTTTTTGCATTTAGTTTTAGACTATGGATTTGACATCAGTAATTCTTTGGTGTTGGCCCTTCTCCATTCTGCAGGAACATAGCCAGTTCTTAAGCTGTAATTAAAGAGAATGGCAAGTGGGTCTGCTAGGTGTTGTTTTAGATTGTTTAGTAAACAACCTGGACTATTATGCGTTCCCACTGAGGCCGTGTTTTTGCCTTGGCAAGCTCAGAGATGACCAGTTTTCTAGCGATACTAGGCAGAGGGCTGGTGTTGGGTATGCTTTGGGATATGGTAAGTAGAGATAGAGGGGTGAAGTTTGCACTGAGTCTGTCAGCTAGTAGGTTGGCGATATCTTCCTTTGTAGTATGAGTGATCCCATCTACAACAAGTTTGGCACATAGCTGGGCATTCCCTTTTAAACTTGGATGTAGTTAAAGAATGCCTTATGATTATCCTTGGCTAGGGATGCAATTGTAGTTTTGTAATTTGCTTTAGAAGACTTTACAAGATTTCTGATTTTCTTATTTAGACTTAGGAGTGAACTCTTCCTCTGCAGAGTGATATCCCTCCTGCTTTTGGACAATAGTTTCTTCCTCTTGTTATATAATCTGTTTATACTTGAAGTCCACCATGATGGCTTGTTTTTATAGAAGACCTGGTTTTGATCCGGTCAGGTACAGCAAAGTTTATGCAGTCTCTTAATTGTTTGTGCAGGGTATTTGCGTATACTTCTGCATAGTGATCATTGATTTCTGCTATTACGGGTGGTAGCCAACACAAAGGGACTCTGGCTGACCAAGTTCGCAGATGATTGCAAACTGGGAGCCATTATTGATTCTCCAACTGATGTAGCCATTCTACAAAAAGGCCTCACTGACACCAGTGACTGGTGCCAGAACCATGGCTTAAGCTCAGTGCCAAAAAGTGCATTGTCGTTCCCTTTGGGAAAAATTCGGTGCCCATGAACTACCACATAGGCGGTAGTCTACTAAACACCGAAGGTTTGATAAGAGACCTGGGGACACAGGTTGACAGCAACCTCTCCTTTGATAACCACATTGCCACTGTAATCAGAAAGTCCATCTATGTGGCACATCTCATTACAAAAGGATTCTCATCAAGGAAGAAAGAGGTCATAATCCCTCTCTACTCGTCCCTCATTAGATCTGTTATAGAATACAATGCCTCATTTGGTATGTATCTCACTAGGCACCTACAACAACTGGAAAGGCCACAAAAATACATCACTAAGAGAATCTTGGGCCTTAGACACATGCCCTGTATAGACAGACTCAAAAAACTCCAGCTATACTCTGTCTCTTATCGCCTACTTAGAGACGATCTCTGCTTGACTTACGAAGCCATGTCTGACCCATAGCTGCTAGATATGCTACACCTAAAGAAATCCCAGTCCCTCCATACCATACGCTGCAGGGACCTTAACCTCATTACCACAATAAACAGAACATGCTGGAGGGACAGGTTCCTAACCCAGAGACTTCCCATACTCTGGAACAAACATCCCATTCACGTCAAGCAGAGCACTTCACTGGCCCTCTTTAAGAGAAATCTTGTCGAGTGGGTGGGCAATAGGAAGTTCACCCTGGGGATCACTTCAGTGACCTTGCTTGACAGGGGCACTGGGAACTAACTTTGGGCGGCATGGTGCCAGGGAATCTTCTTGGTCTAGGCTTATATAGGCTCCAGGGCTGTTAGTCTAGTACACACCTATGAACCTATGAAGCTGTTTATACCATTGCTTAATAGGCTGTAGTTAGCTTTGGTAAAGTTTTTTTATAATTTTTGTTCCTGTGAGGGTGTCAGTTCCAGTGCTACTTCAAATGAGACTGATTTGTGGTCTGACCTAACCCAGGGTGGGCATCATGCATGGGGAAGTACAGTAACCCCCCCCCATGTTGGTGAGTACTGTGTCCAGAACATTAGAGCCCCTGGTGGGGGTGCAGAATACCTGTTCCAGAGCATTTGTGTTAACTAAGTCCAGGAACCTCTGGGCAAGTGTGTTTTCGCTCATGTATGTCCCCCAGTCTATGGAAGGATAGTGGAAATCTCCCATGACTAAGGTGTTGGGCTGTATAGCACGGGATTCCAGTAAATCAAGGTAGGCAGTGTGCTTATCCTGGTTCATGGTGGGGGATCTGTAGCTAACAGTGATGTGGTGTGGTACTTTCCCAATAGTTAACTGGACATAGACTAGTTGAATAGAGTCATGCTGTTTGACCAGTCTCGAAGTGTATTTGGTTTTAATGAAGATGGATACACCTCCCCTCTGTGGTTCTTACACGCTCATTTAAAGAGCTGAACATGTGGAAGGCATTGTAGCCTTGCACAGTCGAGGTGCTGTCAGTGGCCTTGAACATATCTTGGTAACTCCACAGACATCAGCATCCTCCAAGGTGAGAAGTACTTCCAGGGAGTGCAGTTTTGTGTTTAAACTCCTAGCATTAAGCAGCATGACCCTGAGTTTGTCTCTATTAGATTTTGTTACGTTGAAATATTTGTTGCTTTGACATTGCCTAAAAAAGGCACTATGGGGGAGGCAAGGACCTTTGCCAGTATCTGAAAGCTTGGGGGGGGGGGGGCAGGTGCAGACCATCTGTAGCAAAGCATTGATGTCTGGCTACCATATCCTCCCAGGCTAAGAGATACTGGATCCCTCTGGACTGACACCAGAAGCTAAGCCAATTGTTGAAGTCAGTCATTTTTTTGTTTATATTGTGACATCATTCAGGATGAGGGAAGGATACTGTTTAGGGCTAGGGACAGAACTTGTCTGAACACATAATCAGAGAGTTCTGTCATGTCTCTCTGTATATAGTCCAGAGAGGTACATCTCAAGTCATTCACTCCAACGTGGATTGTGACAGAGTCATAACGGTAGCTGTTGTTGAGTGACTTGAGTACATGCATGATTTGCCAGATCCTGGCACCTGATAGGCAGCTAACTGTGACCTTCTCCTTGTCCAGTCTGGTGAGGGAGTCATCTGTGTGTGTCACTGTGGAGTCGCCTATGACCAAGACATTTGATGTATTTTGCCTTAGGGACTTATTTGTTGAGACACGGGTGTGTGTATTGATATGCATAGTGGTTTCTTTTTACTTAATCATAAGTGTGGGCGGTGTGCATTTGGGAGGTCTCTGTTCTTTTGGTAGGCTTTTAGTGAGTACCTCCAAATATGTGGGTTTATGTGTCATGACCTTATTTTGTGTGAGAGGTGAGGTTTGCATGAGAGGTGAAGCGTGTGTCCTGACAACCTGTTTGATGTATAGCTTGTTTTTACGTAAGATAATTGACTACAGTTCCACAGTGTATTTGCATATCTCACATAGGGTGTTAGCTGCTTAGGGAGCAAATGGTTGTCAGGATACATGAAGCAATTGCTACATTAGCTCAAGATGCCCATATCAGTCAAGTTGGCAGGAGAAATGATGGGAAACTGCCCATCTGTTGTGGCAGGATTTTTCTGAATTTGGTATTTGGGAAGTAAGTGGGCTAGCTGGACTTAGGACTTTGGCTTAACTATTGGGTAGTTTGACTTGGTGTAGCAAAGGTAGTGGGTGCATAGTAGGTTGTGTATGATAAGTGTGAGAATGCTGTTTAGAGCGCAACTGAGTTGCCCTTTGTTCAGCAGGGAAGCTTGGGGTGGGTTTCTACTGGAAGGTTTCTAGGGACAAATTATGTTCTCCGGTGTTTGCATCTATACAGAGCACTGCTAAACCCTGTTGCATAGTGTGCAGCAATGGGCAAATGCAAGGCTTATAAATACAGGTGAATTTAAACAGTTTTTAACACAACTACCGAGGGGAAAGCCCCAAACTGAGCCTTTCTGCAGCAATCCCCAACTCACATGGGTACTGAGCTACACACTTCTGTCACAAGGGTGCAGGGAGACCCTCTTAACATAAGATGGCTGGTTTAAGAGCACAGTGATACCAAACAGTCTAGATTCAGCAGGTCTGAATCTAGCTTATGCTGTATAAGGCAGTGAAACACAATTTTAAAGTAGAGAGTAAAAAGCAGTCAAACAGTTAAAGTGAAGCAGTAATTTGATTAAATTTAAATACAGTTAACAAAGTGCAGTGCTTCCATTTTTTTAAGTAGATGCCATGGATTTCAGTGCAGATGCACTCCCGACCTCTGACTATAGTTCCCAAATGTTGAGCAGCTTTAGTAAACTTAGTGCAAACTATCGTTTAAACAGTTTTTAACACAACTACAAATGGGAAAGCCCAAAATGAGCCTTTCTCCAGCAATCCCCAACTCAGATGGGGCCCAAGCTGCACACTTCTGCCACAAGGGTGCAGGGAGGCCCTCTTAATGTAAGATTGCTGGTGTAAGAGCATAGTGATACCAAACAGTCTAGATTCAGCAGGTTTGAATCTAGCCTATGCTATGTAAGACAAGGAAAACAATTTCTAGATGGGGAGGAGTAGAGGAGAGTCACTTAAAGGTCAAAGTGAGAGTGTTTAGTAGTATACTGTTAGATGACCTCCAGTGGTACCACCCTCTGTACAAATTGGCAGCGCTTCAAGTAGCTTTGAACTGTGGGAGAGTATGGACAGTGTTTCCTATAGAGGATTTTAAACTGGAGAGGTTTGCTTATATGCAAGCATGGGGAACATATCAGGAATCCTTGGAAAGAAGTTCACTAGCCCTGAGAAATGTTCACTACACACAAAAACTTTGCAAAACTTAGAAATGTTTAGGCAGACTCGAGAGAACTTTGGCAAACTTAGAACAGGTTTTGCAGTATCAGGGTATGTTGGGAAATATCAGAATACTGTTAAGACAACGTAAGAGCAGTACAGCAACAAACAGAGTTTCTTTAACAAGCACAGGCTGAAAAACAATGATAAATTCAACAAAATCAATAAATGCAGCACAGAACTGTTGAATAGCAATGAAACAGAGTAAGTGCAAAAAATAAATAAATAAATACTTGTTTCAGCTTTGTAGGTCCGGATGGTTTTAGAGGCAACCCAAGTCTTGTAGTCACAGGTGTCCAAGCCAGGCACAAGGAAGCTCTGAATAAATGAGCACAATCTCATAAAAATGTAATTCTTTTATACCAGCAGGATGAAAGACTTAAATAGAGTTAAACCCTCAGAGGTCAGAATCCCTGCAATATCAGGAATCATTGGAAGTATGTTTACTAAACCTGAGAAATGTTCACAATACACAAAAACTTTGCAAAACTTAGAAACGTTTTGGCAGACTCAGGAGAACTTTGGCAAACTCAGAACAGCTTTTGCAGTATCAGCGGAGGCTAGGAAATATCATAATACTGTTAAAACAACCTAAGAGCAGTACAGTAACAAACAGATGGAGTTTCTTTAACAACTGCACACTGAAAAACAGTGATAAATTCAACCGAATCAATAAATGCAGCACAGAACTGTTAAATGGAGCTGAAACAGTTAAAGCAAGTGCAAAAAAATTACTTGTATCAGCTTTGTTGGTCCAGATAGTTTTAGAAGTAATCCAGATCTTGTATTCACAGGTGTCCCAAGACAGGCATAAGGAAGTTCTGAATGAATTCTTTCATTGTTGCTGAAGTTACCAATTCAGAAAAGATGTGCAAAGTCACACACTAATGTTTCTGTGGAAAAAAAAAATACTTCCCCCTATTTCCTGAAACGACTTATGTGTATGTTCAGGTTTGCACAAATGCCATACATATATTAATAGCATTTAATGAATCTGATGTTATTTTAACAATGGTTATATTGTGACCTAGTTCTGTGTTACAGAGGAATACAGTCCTAACTGAAGCCACGTTGTGTAACTTAAAGTGAGATCCTCCAGTATGATTAGTAACCCTTATACTGGAAGAGCCAGTTGTGAAGAGTCACTGATTCCTTGGGATTGGGGCAAGTTATACAAAAGCTGTCCCACCAGATGCTTCAAAGTAGGTCTTTGGAACAGCCGTCAGTCTCTCTTGTGATGACCTGAGGTGGCTTGTCGAGGTATAGGCTTCAACATCTCATTTAAATTTTTGATTACATCTGCCATAGACATTAGATCGGAGAAGGTTTTGCAGTACTACACCTTAACTTGTTTAAGTGTTTCAGGAGAGTCCACATAGTGCTTACTCATTTACTTACTGATTATTAAAATGTGGGGGGCATCTTTGGTAATGTACCTTAATTTTATAGCTATGTTGAATGCAGAAAATAAGTTGTCATATGGAAAACTGCCCTTTAGTCCTAAGAGTTGTCTCCACTGGAGTATCACATGTACATCTGTGGGATCCACTGACCTCTTCTGTGCAACTCAGTTATATAAGTGCAGTGCTGTAAGAGAGTTAAATGTTCCAGCAGCGGGCGTCTTGGTTTTAATTGGTTAGATATCTGAATGGGCTGCAATCTATGCAGGTCTGCAAGAAAATTTTCCATCACTTCAGCTGTAACTGAGCTGCCGTAGAATTGTGCTTAGTCTGAAAATAACTGAGCTAAGATGCCTAATTGCAATTATTTCCTTTCTGACAGATGAGATCTGTTAAATCCAGTTGCATGTGGGGCACCTACTAAGGCTGTGATCAGTCCAACAAGTTTTACATTGTCCTGGATCAGGAATTAAATGGAGTTGTGCACTATAAGTGAGCATATTGTGAGGTCATCTGGTTGTAGTGTCTATTTTATAGGGTAAACGGGTATGTTACTTATGAAATTATAGTCAGAAATAGCCAGACTATAGTGTTTGGATCTGTAAGCCTCTTTTAATCTTGCTCATTACTCAGAGCTAGATTAACAGCTCTTTGTTCTTTGATTTGCTATGTCAGGCTTCTACGTCCATACATTAGGTTGAACAGAAATGGAGTAGAATACATGTAGCTCAGCTTTGTTTATAAGCTGCTGTACAAAAATACTTACAAGGCCCTGCATGGTACATTGCTAAGGACCACAGAGATGGCAAAAGTACTATGTGGTTTAGACCCTTGTCTGGCATTTTAGTGCAGAAGATTGTCAGGAAGTTGTTCTGCACACATACAGAACTGGTAATAGTTTAATTCTATCCACCCTTTCATGTCCAACCAATAAATAGGACCCCCTCCCAACATAATTAATCAGGCAACCGTACATATAACCTTTGACTTAATGTCGTCCTGCTGTATTAGTTCCTTCTCCAAATTGATTTATCTGCCTCTTAGGTAACACAAGGACACAAACTTTTCCCAGCACTTGCTCGTAACTCCAAGTAGTCACGCCTAGTACTCAAACAGTTTACCAAAATGGTAACCACTAGTCCTATTTTCACTGCCAGAAAATAAACCACATTACTAATCATGCTCCTGTGGCCAACTTGCTTGTCTATATTACTGTTATTATGTCACACTACACTGTATGAAACCTCACTCCCAGCTCCCCACACCAAAAATGTTATCATAATCCCCACTGCAAACACCACAACAGCCATTATTCCAACATTTCTTTAAGTCTGTTCTCCAGTACCGTACTCCACTGCATAAACCCCAAAATGTACTCAACCTATTCTTTCAAGAAAATCCCACTCACACTCCCTTCCACTCACACAGACCTTTGTATTTTATCTCCATTCCCATTCCACTGTAACACCTTGGAAGTAGCGATATTGACACCAACCCTGGCCCAAACAACCCTATCCACTCAAATATAAATACCACATCAACCTCCTGCTGTCAGCCCTTTACTAAATCCAAACGCAAACACGATCTAAACTATCAACATTAATATTTGTAGTGTCATCAGTAAGCTCACAGAATTCCAGTCCTGGCTAGCCCACAAAGTCCCAGACATAGTACCTGTCACAGAAACCTGGTTAAAACTCACCATCACTGATACAGCCATACTTTCTCCAAGTTTTAACATTCATAGATGTGAGACACAAACTAGAAGAGGAGTTGGAGTAGTCGTAATATCCTCAAACAACTTGACAATACTTCCATTCAACCCTCAAATGCTCCAGTTCCACAACATAGTACTGCCAGTACTCCTAAAGCTAAACCTGAACAAAGCCATCTATATCATTACCATATACATGCCACCAAAAACAATCTGTTCTCTCTCAAAAACCTGTTGTCATGGACTTCCACCCACATCTTGCAAGAGACAATCATCCTGGTTGATGTCAGCATCAGTTGGACAACCACCCTCATGGACTCTACCCCAATCAACTTTTACAATTTTAACCAACTAATTAGCACACCTTCCAGATTCAACTCTAACAGCTCAAAAGATTCCATTATTGACTGGATCTTAACCATGTATTTATAAAAAAAAAAAAATCACTTCCTCGGGCACCCTACCAGGTTCCCTTAGTGACCCCCACCACCTTGAAATCTTCCAGGATACTAAAATCTCAAAACCTGCCAATATAATACCATCAGAAACCTACAAAACGTCTCAAACAGTGTTCATAGACCCAACTAAAATTCCTTCTTCCTTTTTTTTTTTTTTTTTTTTTTTCAAATAGACTTTTATTAGCTTTTACATAACACAACTTGAAGAACAAAACTGCAGTTCAATAATCATGTGAACAAAACCACATAGTAAAATACAACTAACAATACAACTAATATAAGAACTATTTACAAACAGTACAAAATGCTGCAATACTCTAAAATAAATCAGCCTATATAACACCATTAAATGAAAAATTGAGTACTTAATTATTAATTGATGGGTAATTAAACAGTATGCAAAGAAAGAGGGTAATCAAGAGGCTAAGATATCTGTAGCAAATACAGTAGATAGAAGAAATAGAAGACCATTACACATATTGATCCCTTGAGACCAAGCAAATAGGACCAACTAAAGATATCGCCGTGACCCAACAACCACTTAACAAAAAATTCTTAGTAAAGTAAATTTAAATATGCTAGGGGATTTAGATGTTATATAAAAAATTATCTTCAGTCATTCATCAAAAGAGAAAAAATAAGATCCCACACTTTTTGGTAAGTAACTCTTTTACAGGGGTTAGTTATTATCAGTTTTTGTGCAGTAATGTATTTTATTGCAAGAGTTTTAAAACCATTCCATGACAGCTTAGAACAATCAGTCCAGGTTTGATAATTCAACATTTGTGATGTGTAACAATGCCGTTTCCCAACTTAAAGTAGATTTATGGTAGCCCATTTTGTCTAGTCTTACTTTAAGAGAGCACCAAATACTATGAGAATATCTGCAAAACCACATAATGTGAAGTATATCAGCATGTGGACAAGAGCAACTAGAGCATGTAGTGGAGACATTTGGATTAAATTTATTTAGGTGAACAGGGGTTAAATATAGGTTGTTAGTGATCATAAATTGCATATACCAAAGTTTTTTAAATGGTGAATGTTTAATGGTGTAATTAACTGAAAGTAATTTCTGTTGAAGGGAGATGGTGTCACTCTGTTGATTCCAGTAATCCGCAAAGATAACTTTCTCTTTGTACAAGTGACTGGAAAAGAGTTTGTAAGCAATAGAAAGCATGTTCTTCTTATTGGCTAGGATCTGTAACAGGTCTGCTACTGCGTTACATTCAACTTCTAGACTAGGATGGTTGTATAGAAAAAATGATGTAAGGTCTCTCAATTGCCTCAAAATGATAGCGTAATTTTTGGGAAGAGAGAGGGCATTCCTAAAGTCTGTAAGTGAGAGATGATTGGACCTGTGTATGTCCCGAAGGGTAATATCTTTAATCAAAGGGAAGTTATTTAGGTTAATCATCTCATTGTTCATTGTTAAATCTGGATTAAGGTGAATAGGTTGAAATAATAAAAAGGCGTTAAATAGATTCAGGGAATTGAACAAATCCTGACAAGTTTTAATCAACTCCTTTAAGATACTGTGGAATTTTAGTTTCGTACAGTTGTTTTTACTAAGAAAGGGGAGAGCTCCAGGATTAATGTTATTTCCTAAAGCGTACCTGAACCATATTTCAATCCATAGAGGCATTCAAGAGGAGGAATTAGATTTATAATTAGCAATAGCGAAAATTCTGTTAGTACGAATTATTCTATAGTATAGTATAAGATTAGGCATCGCCAAACCACCCAATGTTTTAGGTAGTGTAAGCTTTTGATATGAAATTCTCACAGATTTAGGATACCACATGAATTTAGCTAAGTCTTTATGCATCCTATTAAGAAAGGGAATCGAGACCGAAGACATAGTAGCATTGAGATGGTACAGGAGTTTGGGGAGAATGTTCATTTTAATGATAGAGGCTTTAGAGAATAATGGTAATTTCAGTTGTTGCCATCTCTCTATATCTTGAGCAATAGAACTCCATGATTTAGATAAGTTAAGATGTGAAAATGATATGCAGGAATGTTCATAATAGACTCCCGGGTATTTAAGAGAGTAGTCTATTTTAAAGGAAGATAATGGAAATAAGTATGGCTTATGTGCTAAGGGATTAATCGGGAAAATGAACAATTTATTTATATTAATTTGATATCCTGAGATGGATGCAAAAATATTCAAGGAGTTAGTTATCTTCTTAGTATCAGTAATAGGATGTTCAAAAAATAAAATTAAATCATCTGCAAATGCCGAAAAGCTGATTTTAATGTTACAAATTCTAGGAACAGAGCGATATGTTTTTTGTGTTATGAACAAAAATAAAGTTTCTAAGTATAAATTAAATAATGGAGAGAGGGGACAGCCCTGTCTAGTACCATTTAAGATTTTAATAGGTTGAGAATATTTTCCATTGATGTATAAGCGAGTATAGGCATTAGAATAGAGTATTTTGACTAGGTTGATAAATTTAGAAGGGATACCAAAATGTGAAAGGGTCAAGAATAGAAAATTCCAGTTAACACGGTCAAAAGCTTTGCACGCATCTAAGACCAAGGCATATCTGGGATTATTTTCTTTTTTGATGAGATTTATTAAGGATTCTAATAAAAGGGTGTTATCCCAGGTATGCATAAGAGGCATAAAACCTAACTGTTCTGGGGAAATTAAATAAGACATGATTTTCTTGAGTCTATTAGCAAGAATAGCTGAAAAGAATTTAATGTCTATATTCATAAGGGAAATCGGTCTATAATTATTGGGATTAGACCCATCCAGATTGTTTTTAGGAATTAAAATATTCTTAGAATGATTAATATATAGATCCTTTATTCCATAAATAGAGAAAGATTCATAGAGTTTTAATAGAATAGGAGTAAGAGCAAGTTTAAATGTTGTATGAAAATCGGACGAATATCCATCCGGGCCCGGGGCCTTGCCTAACTTTAAGTTATCAATTGCCTCCATTATCTCAGATTTAGAAATTGAAGTAGATAAAAGATCTTCCTGATCTTTAGATAACTTTGGTAAAGTAAGGTTATCTAAATATTTCCTCATCTCCACACTGGGGAGAAGATTATCTTTATTAGCAAAAATATCGGAGTAAATTTGTTGGAATATATACACGATCTGATCATTGGATTTATAAAGCTTATCCTTGTGTTGAATACCCAGGATTTTAGGAGATTTGGGACAATTGAGGATTAACCTCGCTAACGTTCTAGAGGGAGTTTGTAGAGATTCCGAATATCTGTGAATATAGCGTATTTCTTGAAGAGAAAGGTTATTTTGATGATGAAGAAATAATTCCTTTTGTTTCAACTGTAGTTCGTTCTCCGTGTCTAAAGAGTAATTCTCAAGAAGTCTTTCTTCCAACAGCTTAATCTCTATATTCAAATTTGTTTGTTTGTCAGAATTTAATTTCTTAACATAACTAGCTTTTCTTTTGAGGATACCTCTAATTACTGTTTTACTAGCCGCCCATCTAACATCAAAGGGGATAGTATCATCCTGAGGAGAGGAAAATAATTCACTTAGTACAGAAGTAATTTCTGAAACTAAAGATTGATCTTTTAGCAAATTACTGTTCAGGGACCAATTATATGGTCTAGTGTGCAAGGGTAATTTAGAGGTAAAGACTATCTTAAGGTTTATCTTGGAATGATCGGATAAGAATCTCGGTTCAGTTAGAAATTTAACTTGGTTATAAGACAAGGCCGATGAAATCAAGAAAAAGTCTAGACGAGACCATGAACGGTAACATTTAGAAAAATAAGTGAATGTGTTATCATTATCATTAGGATCATAAGAAAACGAAACAGGGTCCACTAAGTCAAAGTCAATTATTAGATCACACAGAGCTTTAGAAGCTTATATGTTATAGGGATTAGATTTGCCTGAACAATCAGTAATAGGGTCTAATACGGTATTCCAGTCCCCTCCCAATATAAATAGATGATTCGGGAAATGAAAAAGAAAGTTATGAACTTTCATAATAAAGTCCACTTGATTTGAACAGGGACCATAAATATTTAAAAATAAAATAGGTTTATTTAAGTAGTGTGTCGTACATGTAAAGAAACACCATCTCCCTTCGGTATCTGACCCTAGTGACATTATCTTTACTTTAAATGAATTCTTGATAATAATCGCCACTCCCCTTGAGTTTTTCCTAAAACCCGACGTAATTATCTCAGTAATCCATCCTTTTCTCCCCTCTTTAATCCAGTCTTCATCTAACATATGAGTCTCTTGCAAAAAGCAAATATTGGATTGTGCTTTATATAAAAGATGCATTACCAGGTTTCTTTTATTTTTCTCTTGTAATCCCCTAACATTCCATGATGATAAGTTCCAAGAATTATACATAGAAACGTGACATCAGGTATAGTGAGTTTGCGGGTATTGCTAAATAAAGTAATTGGTGGTGGCTAATTCTAAGATGTAGGAAGAAGAAGGGATCAAACAACAAAAGCAAACAGATAATGCAGCATTGTACAAAATATCTGAAAACCAGATCTCTCAATCCCCACCCCGTGCCCAACCACAAGACCTCTGTAATTGAGAGAAAGGTATAATTAAGGGTTTTAAAAGTACAGTTTTATTTAAAATTAAACGAAAACCTAACAACAACTCTAAAATATTTACAAAAAATATATAGCAAAGTCTTCATTCCACTCAAAGGCATCTCCACCCTGCTTAACAAATCCTCAAGCTTCCAACAATTGCCGGATAGTATATTATTAAAACAAAAACAAAAGAAATTAAGTTGATTAGATCCAGTATTTAACTTTTGAAGATAATTGACATTCATGTTGTCATAAAAGCGTGGTTTATAGGTTGCTACAATAAACTTAAGGGCATTGTTGTAGGCTCACTATAGAAACCACTAAGTACAAATTAGAAATAATGTGTATATATATATATATATATATATATATATATATATATATATATATATATATATACATATAAGGTACATGTGACCAGTAGTCGCCATTCTAATCAATGGTAGTACCTATTCTCTCTGCAGATAAGCGATTGAAGAGAGAGCGAGATGACTACCATTCTTGAAAAACACACATATTTAGAAAAGTATCATAAGACATTTGTATCATAGATATTTCAGTACCTCGTCACTTCATTAGAAATGAGGTTTAAAAAAAAAAAAAAAAAAAAGTAAAATGAATTTCCCTTCGAAGCACGCAACCAGTCTTGAAGTCGGAAGTTATCATTAAACTTCCTTGATGCAAAGGTGTAACTGAATTCGATCTGCAAGGTCCGGTCCCCTTAAGGAGCCCTAGGAAACAGATAAACAGCAAAAGGGGACCCATCCAAAACAAAAAGATAATGAAGGTAATTACCTTCAAAAGCAAACAGTAAACTCGAAAAACTCAATCTGTAAATAAATGGACGAGTGACACAGTCGCTTTTAGTCTAACAGACCAAAGGAAACTAAATAGCCTCTGATATATGTAAAAAAACAAAGTGAGTAACTTTATTTCCTGGAAGGGGTTGTACCAAAACAACTTATAAAAACTGAATCCGCTTCCTTAGGGGAAGAAATGTTGAACCTGGACTCGTTAAAGGTAAAGGATAATGTGGAGGGAAACTTCATTTGAAACTTAATATTGCGCGATATAAGCTCAGCACAGTAAGGAGCCAGTTTACGACGTTTTTCTCTAATCTCTAGAGGTAGGTCTTGTGAAATCGAGATAGGTTGATTCTTCCATGTAATTTTTTTATTTTTCTTGTATTTTGATAAAATAAGTTGCAGATCTTGGTGATTTAGTAATTTAACATACAACGGTCTAGGAGTTTCACTGACTTGTCGGGTACGTAGGGCTCTATGTACTCTCTCGATGGCAAAGTTGGATGGGGGACTTATTCCTTGGCATAAGTCGTAGAACATTTGGGTAACAATTTCAAGGAGTTGGTTTGCCTCATAGGACTCAGAAAGACCTCTAATGATTAGATTGTTCCTCCTACTTCTGGCTTCCTCCAAATCCGTTAGTTTAATTTGCATATCAGAGAGTGTTTTGTCCGATGCTTGCAACATTTCTTTCATGTGGTCAATTTCAAATTGATTTGATTTAGTTTTTTCTTCTACTAAGTCTAGTCGGTCAGCGATCTTGTTGATTGAAGTACTAAATGAATTCATTTTATGTGTTAGCTCGTGTATTGCTGACTGTAGCGGGAGCAGTGCATTTTTCAGTTCATCCATCAGTGGATTAGTATCAGACTTTGATTTTAACGAGTCTTTGTGTTGTTCTTGGGACTGTTTAGAAGACCTTAACCTTTTAGTGTCTTTTTCTGGTGATACAGATAAAGCAGATAGCTTGGTTTTAGTCGTTTGACTATATCCATGGGCTCAGGCTCTTTAGGCATTGTAGTACTCCAGCAAGCAGTCTATTGGGTGCTGTGAAGTACGACGGTGCTGAAATTCCAGGCCTCTAATGAACCACGTGTACAATCTTTATCCTTGGTTGTAGACTGTAATAAAGTATTCCTTTACAACTGGCTTGTATCTAGTTATCTGAAGTCTATTTTATGAAGGTTCCTATAAGAAGATTTTGTTGCACTAGATCTTAGCTTATATAGTTTGAAAAGAGGTATTTAATTAAATCCGGTTAACTGGAGCTATGAGGAGAGGGTGTTATTCAGACGACTACCATTTTGGAATAAAATTCCTTCTTCTTGAGTAGGCCATTACATACTTCAATAATACCTTTCTAGCTATACTAAACACCGAAGCCCCCGCAGGAGAGAATGGGTCATATCAAACCTAGTTCCTTTATCATCTCATAAAACAAAATAATTAATGAGAATTAGAAATAGAACCTGGAAAGCATGGCATAATGACAAAACTACCCTCATGCAACAAAAGTTCAGGGAACCACACAAAACAACAAAACTACCATCATGCAACAAAAGTTAAGGGAGCCATGCGACCAAACAATATTGACAACAAAAAATACTACCTCAGCCTACAATATGCCTTTTCAAAAATCATGGAAATTTCTGGTCTGCCATAAATAATTTTTTCCATCCAGGCAAACCTACTCAGCCAAGCCTCCTTCCTAACAACTCAGATGACCACATAGCAAATGAATTTAATAACTACTCTGTCAATGTCAGTAAATCATTTCAGGTCTGTCAGCCCTCCTAATAATACCCAATTCCAAACTGCCACCCCATCAAATCATCCCACTACCTTTTGTCTCCAGCCCATGCCTACTAGAAAAATAAGATGATTTCTAGTCAAACTCAAACTCTATCTAGAGATAACCTACCCACCAAATTGTTATCATTAGCCTCAGAATCCCTTGCTTATTTCATCAGTACTCTAATCAATCACTCTATCTTAGAATTTCCCATCCCTACATCCTGGAAACAAGTCTGTCATAATCATCATCAATACCCCCTTTTCCCATTTTCTGCATGGGGTCTTGGTGTCATGTTAACTGTTCGCATCTTCCTCCGTTGTCT
The DNA here is from genome assembly GCF_019279795.1 of Protopterus annectens. Lineage (NCBI taxonomy): Eukaryota > Metazoa > Chordata > Ceratodontiformes > Protopteridae > Protopterus > Protopterus annectens. The sequence goes on from NC_056726.1 coordinate 1,207,327,131, forward strand.
TCTTCAACATTCATGCTTGACGTTCACAGGTCTTTTGTCACACAATGTAACTACCTCATTGCTGGACGTCCTTGTTTCCTCTTGCCTTCTTCCTGTCTGTCCTAAATCTTCTTCAGCAGATTGTCTTCTGCATTTCTGCACACATCCCCGAACCACCATAATCTGTTCTCTTTGATCTTTTCTGCAATTGGAGCTACTTTGACTTCTCCTTTTATGTCCTCATTTCTTCGTCTGTCCCACAGTGTGCTTCCTGCCTCCCTTCTCAGGCCTTTCGGACCCTTCATTCATTTCCATCACCTGTAGCTTCCTCTTCTGCTCTGCCTTTACTGTCCAGGTTTCTGTACCATACACTAGTTCTGGTCTCACCATTGTTGTACACCATACTTTTCAGTTTCTTTGGCATTTTGCTGTCATACAGTCTGTGCCATTTGGAAGCAGCCCTTCTGATTCTACCTTTGAACTCTTCATTCAAACTTCACTTCTCCTCAGCCACCCCTCCCAGATACCTGAAGCTATTAACCTGTTCCACTATTTTCCCTTCTATCTCAATTCTTCTTTTTCTGATTTCTCCTATTTGCTGCCATTGCCACTGTCTTACCTGTACTTAGTTTCATCCCGTTTGCCTTCAGTTTTGCATTCCATTCTCCCAAGCTTTGGTAAAGATCGTGCTCAGAGTCTGCCTGTAATGCCACGTCTTCTGCATACAGAAACCTTGTTGATATGTCACTTCTGACCTGTTTGCTAATGTAGTCCATCACCAGTATGAACAGCAGTGGGCTCAGAGCTGAACCTTGATGCACACTCACTCCCACTGAGAATCCCTCTGTAAGACCAAACACTGCTTGTACTTGAGTCATGGGGGTCCTTGTACATAGCCTGCACTAATTCTACCAATGTTTCTGAGACTTTGAACCACCACAGTACTGCCCAAATCAGCTTACTTGGGACCTTGTGATATGCTTTCTCCAAGTCTAGGAATGTCTCATTGGACTCTTTCCTAATCTTTTGCTTCTTCTCAACTATCTGTTTCACTGCAAACATCAGGTCAGTTATGCTGCATCCTGATCTGAATCCGAACTGCTGCTCATCCCCCATCTTTCTGCTACTTTGGTATCCATTTATCAGTCACCCCTCTCTAGAACTTTCATGTAATGTGATAGGAGTTTGATACCTCTGTACTGCTCACAGTTGCGGATATCCCTGTTGTTCTTATTCAGTGGCATGAGTATGCTTATTCTTCAGTCATCTGGGATATGTCTTTCTCTCCACACTGCCATTGCTTCCCTATCTCACCCAGCATCTTTGTCATGTGTGCTGTGACCTCAACTGAGCCTGTTGCTTTCCCTGATGTAATTTTCCTTAGTGCTATTCCTACTTCTTCTAGGGTGGGCTCCTCTTCATTCACTCATCGTAGGCTGTGTCTGGGGCAGTATAATTTCTGTGGGGTATTCTTTATTTAGAAGCTGCTGCAGGTACTCCTTCCATCTGCTTTTGATGTCCTGCAGACTGCTGAGCAGGTTGTTCTGGCATCCCTTATGAACAGTGCCTGACTATCTTCTCTATCTTTCTGTCTTTGTCTTACAACCTGATATAGTTTTTTTGCCACATTTTGAGTCACTTTCCAGAAGCAGATATTGTGCCTATGATACCCTATTCTTTTGCATTGCAGTTCCTTTCTTAGCTTCTTTGTTAGCCAACCAGTATTCCTTCCTAGCCTGTCTCCCACTTTTTCCTGCACTCTTCTTTTATTTTTTTTATTAAACGACTTTATTGAATTATCACTTGTGACATCAGCAAATTTACATGTATATAAAAGTAATCAAACTGTATTAACAAATTCACATTTACAAACATTATACTTCACATATATTGCTATATATCATGTAACCTCAATAACATTACATGAAGTTATTCAGTTCCTGCCTTTTTTTTTTACAAGAAACATCTTTGTTAAACCATCATGTGTGACATAGGCAATCATACATTTATGTAAATGAAAGCAAACCACACCGACACTGTCCTAGTTGCAAGCATTTTACATCACAAACCATATTGAAACACTCCCAGTTGCAAACATTATATGCCACTTATAATCTACCCAATCATTTTCAGTCAGACATTACATAGCTTATTTAAGTCCTACCTTATTTTAAGCCTCATTCCTCCCCTGTATGTATTGTTCCCACAATTCCCATATTTTGCTATGTAGTTTGTTACTACCCTTTTCTAAAAGTCTCGATTCCAGTTGTTTTATCTGTGTTACTGTATTCACTACTTCTAGTATAGTTGGTTTAGATTATGATTTCCATTTTCTAGTAATTGCTTTTTTAGCAGACACCATAATTAGACACAGCAAAGCCTTACCATGTCTAGGCAGTTCCAATTGTGTGTCATAGCTTAGAAAAGTCATCTCCCTTGTCACACCAGTCTGCCCACCCAGCATCTGCGAATCCTTAAGCTCTGCAAACTCACCACACTCCCAAAAAATATGTTCCCAATTACTTTTCTTCCCCCATCATACCGCGAACATTTACTGTCTTCCTGAGGAAAAATTCCCTGGAGCCGTCTTGTAGTGTAAAAATATATATGCAAACATTTCCAAGCAAAAATCCTAAATCTTATAGATTTTGTTGCATATTTGGGAGATATACATATATCCTCCTATTGTTTCTTTGTGAATTGCTTATACATTCTCTCTTCCCAATCCTTTCTAACCTCCTTTGATTGATTCTTATAGTTATCATGCAATATTTTATATGCTGTACTAATTATTCCTTTTTTAATGGCGGCTTCTGTTCTCAATTCAACTAAAAACTCTACCAGTGTGGTCTTTCATTTAGGACCCCTTATTTATTTCTCTTTGCCTGTACTCTATCAATCCTTGATAGGGAATGCAATCTGTAACCTACAGTCCAAATACATTTTTGGCATCTTCCCATTCTCTTACCTTTCTCTGTCTAGTTGTTTGCTCCCAATACCTTGGTTTCATTGCCTGTTTTCTCCAATAAATTCTAGCCCCCTCTTGCCTGTTGTCTATTTCCCTAATTGCAGCCATCTCAGCAGAATCTCCTTTCTCCATTCCTGTGTTGGCGAAGTTCTTAGGATACTTTCTGCTACTTTATGGATTTAATATTCTATATGATTGTTGTTATTCTCCTTAAAGGCCTGCATTGACTCACTTGGTCTCTCCTTGTTTCTTGCGCTTTCCCCATTTCATCACTACTCCTTATTTCTTTTTATGACTTCCTGGACTTCTGCATTCCAGCGCCAGCTTTCCTTATGTATCTTATTTCTATACCTGGCTTGGTCACATGTCTGTTCTGTAATCCTCACACATGCTGTTTTGAGGCGGTGCCATTCTTCTTCAACTTTACCTGTTTCCTCCTCTTCTTGGGGTGCTAGAGTCCCTAATACTTCCTTGAACTGTTGTACTTTCTCTCCAGTCAATGTCCAGGTTCTCAGACTGATCTCTGTTGACCTTAGACCCTTCTCTGACCAGTGGCCTATGCTGTTGGACGACTGTTTCAGTGGAAATGGCACCCAATGACATAAACATTGGCTCTAGGTTTTTGGCCCCAGTGACTAATGTTGATGTGACACCCCAAACCCATCGAAAAATGGGAAAAACAGAGTTGATGACAGTACCTACTCACTTCAGTAACACAAGAATCCTACTATCTCTTCCCTCCAGAAGCAACCTTAAGCCTTAATGTAGAAACAACTTGCACGTGTAACACTCCTAAACTTAACTGTATATATATTAGGAAACAACCGTACATGTTAAGAAATAACACATACTCTTTGTATATTTATACATAAATAGGATGTCAGGCTGCATGCTGTGTTACATTTCCAATGTACATGACATGGCATTTAAAAAATAAAAACCACTCCAAAAAAGCAATTGCAGTTACCAGTTGCTACACTGCCTCTTCTGTCCAGTATACTAGAATGCTGTATCCACTCTCAGCTTCTCAACTTTTTCCTACATAACAACCTGTTAACCCAAACACAGCATGGTTCCTTGGTTTTGTTAAGAACCCAGTTGTATCCCGGTGGCTTTCTGTCTGGATAGGGATCCATTACTGAATTAAGATCACTTTCATAAGAATAATGTTGCCTGGTGTCCTAATATAATTTATAGTAACCCCCAACTGTTTCTCCCGGTTATTATATTGTTATTGTTAGCTACAATGTGAGTGACATTTGGTGTCTTGACCTTAGCTGTAATACATGCACTGCCACCATTTTCAGGAATAGATACCCGGTGACATAAACATTGGCTCAAGTTTTTTTGGTCACAATGACTAATGTTGATGTGACACCCCAAACTCATGTGAAAGTGGTAAAAATGGAGTTGATGACAGTAACCACCCACTTCAATAATACAGAAACACACTATCTCTCCCCTACAGACACAACCTTAAAGCATACATACACACAAACGTGTATGTATGTGTATATATATATATATATATATATATATATATATATATATATGTGTGTGTGTGTGTATGTATGTATATAGGTTCATAGGTAGGTACTAGGCTATCAGCCCAAGGGCCTACTTAAGTCTAGCCAGCAAGGTACCATAGCTTACACCACCCAAGAAAGTTATTTTCCTGTGTCACTGTCCAGCAGAGACACAGAAGTGATCCCCGGGGTGTATTTCCTATTTCCCATCCACTCATCAAGATTTTTCTTGAAAAGTGCTAATGAAGAACTTTACTTGACATAGATGGCTAGCTTGTTCCAGAGTATAGGAAGTCTCTGGGACAGGAATCTATCCCTCCAGCATGTCCTGTTTATTGTGGTGACAAGGTTTAGGTCCCTAGAGCGTGTAGCTCGGAAGGATTGGGATTTCTTTAGGTGTAGCATGTCCAACAGCTCTGGGTTTGACATAGCTTTATATGTTAGGCAGAGATCACCTCAGAGTAGGTGATATGCTACAGAGTAAAGCTTGAGTTTTTTGAGGCGGTCAGTGTAGGGCATTTGTTTGAGGCCAGTAATCCTCTTTGTGAGGTACTTCTGTGGCCTTTCCAGTTGCTGCAGATGTCTTGAGAGGTACATTCCAAAAGGGGCGTTGTACTCTATAGTGGGTCTAATGAGTGACGAGTAGAGGGGAACAATGACCTCTTTTTTCCTGGATGAGGAACCCTTTTATGATGAGGTGTGCCACATAGAAGGACTTCCTGACTACTGTGGCGATGTGACTATCAAAGGAGAGACTACTGTCCACCTGGGTCCCAAGGTCTCTTATCATGCATTTGGTGTTAAGTAGATTGCTGCCGATGTGGTAGTTCATGGGTACAGAGTTTTTATCAAAGGGGATGACACTGCACTTTTTGGTATTGAGCTTGAGGCCATGGCTCTCACACCAGGCATCTGTCTCAGTGAGGCCCTTCTGTAGGATGTCCACATCCTTTGGGGACTTGATTATGGCTCCTAGTTTGCAGTCATCTGCGAACTTCGTTAGCCAGAGGCCTTCTGTGTTAGCCTGTACTTCAGAGAAGTAGATACCAAACAGGAGAGGTCCCAGGACAGAACCCTGTGGTACTCTACTTGTCACTGCTTTGAGGTCAGATTTGGAGTCTGCAACTTTTACAGTGTGGGTTCTGTCAGTGAGCCAGTTGGCAACCCATCTTGTGACGTAGGGATTTATACTTAGTTTAGTGAGTTTAGCTGTAATTCCAGAATGGGGGATGGTGTTGAAAGCCTTGGCAAGGTCAAGATAGGCTGTGTGAACCACCTTACCCTCATCCACGGCTTTGGTGACTGCCTCGAAGAAGTCGATCAGGTTTAGTAGGCGTGATCTGCATTTCACAAACCTGAACTGGGTGGGATCCAGAGTTTGGAGGTTACCAATGTCATTTGTTTATGAGTTCCATGATGATAGGTTCCATGGCCTTGCAGACCAGGCTTGTCAGGCTAATAGGTCGGTAGTTCCCAGGATCAGTGCTGGCTCCTCCTTTGTGGAGTAGGATAACTGTTGCTGTGCGCCATTCAGTGGGCACAAAGTCTGATGCGAGGCTATTATTGAACATGGTGCTTAAGTGGGGAGCCAGTTTGTTCTGAAGTTCGTGTAAAACGCAGCCTAGGATGTTGTCAGGTCCCATGGATGCTGTATTTTTGGCTTTAGAGAGTGCAGCTTTTACCTGCGTAGTTGTGATTACAGGGACTCTGTATTCTTCCTGTATAGATATGGGCCCTTTAAGGGGTGAGAGGGGGGGTAAAGTTAGCACTGAACCGATCTGCCAGGATGTTGGCAATATCAGTTGGTTCTGTAATGTTTGTGCCTTTGTGCTGTAACTCAGAGCAGATCTGGGTGTTGCCATCTAGATTCTTGACATAGCTATAGAATGCTTTGTGGTTGTCCTTGGATGTAGTGGCGATTTTGTTTTCGTAGCTTGCTTTGGAGGATCTTATAAAGGATATCAGCTTCTTACTGAGGCTGACCAGGGAGCTCCTCCACTCATGGGATTTTACTCTCTTTTGTAACAGTTTCTTCCTTCTGTTGTACAGTTTGTTTATGGCAGGAGACCACCAGATTGGCTTCCTTTTTTTGGAGGATAGCGTCTTGGTTCTATTTGGGATAGCACAATCCATGCACTCATGTAAGTGCTTATAGAGTGCATTTGTGTAGGATTCAGCAGTTGTAACTGTATTGTCCATCTGCATGGGTGTCATGACTTTCACCAGTTCTGTCTTAAGAAGCATGAAGTTGGCTTTGGAGAAATTTTTTACTGTGGTTTCCTTAATGGGGGTGGGGGCGGGATGTGGATATCAAGGATGATAAGCTTATGGTCGGATCGGACCAACGAGGAGTTGACTTCAGGTGTGGAATATCAGTCACTCATGTTGGTAATGACTAGGTCTAGGATATTGTTGCCCCTGGTGGGAGTGTGGATAAGTTGATCTAGGGCATTGGAGTTTATGAATTCCAGAAAGCGTTGAGCTAAGGAGTTGGTACACGAGTAGTTTTCCCAGTTAATGGTGGGGTAGTTGAAGTCACCCATTGTTAGGGTGTTTGGTTGAACCCTAATATTTTCCAGTACGTCAAGAAAAGAGGAGTGGGAATCCTGGGGCATGGTGGGAGATCTGTAGCAAGCTACAATTTGGATTGCAGTTTTGCCCAGAGTTAGTTGCATTTGGATAACCTCGGATGCATTATGCTGAGCAATTAGCCTGGAGGTGTGGATATTCTTAATGAATATGGACACACCTCTGCCTTTGGTGTTTCGGTCCAGGTTACATGGCCGAAAAGTGTGGTATGAGTTATAGCCTGGTAGTGCAGGGGTGCTCTCTGGAGCCTTGAACCAGGTCTCAGTCACTGCGCAGATATCAATGTCCTCCATTTTAAGGAGTACCTCGAGTGAGTGCATTTTGAGATTTAGACTTCTAGCATTGAGTAGCATTACCCTCAGTTTTTGCTTGCCTGTTCCTGTTATGGTGGTGAATTTGTTTTTTGAACCCTGCCTAAAAAAGGCACTATAGGGGCAGCAAGAGCCTTAGCCAGTATCCTGAATCCCAGGGGCGACAGGTGCAGGCCATCTGTGGCAAAGCATCGTGGTCTGTCGACCATACCATCCCAAGCAGACAGATACTGGATCCCCTTAGAATGACACCAGAAGCTTAGCCAATTGTTGAAGTCAGTCATTTTGTCCGTGTACTGTGGTGTCATTCTGGGCGATGGCAGAATGCTACTCAGGGCTAGGGTCATACCTACCTGGGCTACAAGATCGGAGAGCTCTTCCATGTCTCTTTTCATGTAGACCAGGTAGGTACGTCTCAGGTCATTCACACCAACATGGACAATGACAGAGTCATATTTGTACTTGTTGTGGAGTGACCTGAGTGCGTGGGTTATGTGGCAGATCTTGGCACCTGACAGGCAGCTGACAGTAACCTTCTCCTTGTCTAGCCTGGTGAGTGGGACATCAGTGTGCCTGACTATAGAGTCACCTATGACTAGTGTGTTGGGTATGTTGTTTTGCCTTATTGGCTGTGGTTGAGTGGCACACTGAGTCTGTGGGCTATGTGTCATTTGGGTTGTGTTGGGGGATGGAGCTTGCTTGCTTTTCTGCTTTGGAGGTCTCTGTTGCTTAGACAGATTATTATTGAGAGCCTCCGCAACTGTTTTTGTGTTACTGTATGTGAATTTTGGTGGTGTAGATTTAGTGAGACTATGTGATGGGTGTGGTGTGGTGCAAATGTATACCTTCTCCTCATGACTGTCAAGTTCAGTCTTGGTTAGAAAGAGCTTTACCTCCAGTTTGGCTAGATAAGTGCATCTCTCACAGGTTGTAGTGTTGGGTGGTAGGAGGAGGAGTGGGTTGTCTGTGTGTATGTACATATATATATATATATATATATATATATATATTATGTATGCATATATAATCTATATGTCTATAAACAAATTGCACATGAAACACTCTTAAACCTAAACGTATATGATAGGAAACAACTGTACACATTAAGAAATGTCATATAATCTCTGATATTTATGCATAAATGACCCGTTACCTGATACAGTTCTTTGATAACATAGGTAGAAAGCATCTTTAAAAGAGAACAAACAAAAAACAATTAGAGTACATCCTTACCTGAAGTAACAGTCTGGACATAAGTATCCTACCTCAGTTATTATCCTACAGTAATTACTGGTATATACCTTAAAAAAGGGAAGTGCATTTAAATAAGATGAATTTTCACTGGAACATTAATTTGCCCTTCTTAGTTAACCAACTATCCTTCATCTCATGTAGATTTTAATTTCTAGATTTATTTCATATTGGGATTTTCTGCATTAAGTGCACTGGGTAAATGCAGATTTTTTCTCACTGTTTGTCACTGGGGAGATACATGGCTTTTCTGAGGTCCATTGTTGTAGCTTTATCCATTTTTTTTGTCAGAGAAGATTATGACAAGGGATTAGTCTTGTGTGTATCTCTTGTCTTGCAGTCTCCAGAAGCACCCATTGTTGAAATTGTTTGGACTAACTCTGCATAAGATCTGTACTGAGAGGCTTGCCAATCTTAGGAAATATACCACATCTGAGGAAATTGTAAAAAAAAAAAACCTGCATTCCTTTTACCAGAATTCAGCACAAAATCCAAGTAAGACCAGTAAAATTACTCTCGAGAATAACATGAAACCAAGAGTAAGTAAAAACAAGAGAGTAATACCACAGCAGAAACTTTAATAATGACTAAAACAAATACAATAAGTGAATTAAAATCGAGATGAGCGCTTTCAGCTTGGCCTTCTTCAGATCTCAAGAAGGCTAAGCCGAAAGTGCTCATCTCGATTTTAATTCACTTATTTTATTTATTTTAGTCGTTGTTAAAGTTTTGGCAGTGGTATTACTCTCTTGTTTTTACTTACTCTTGCTTAGGCCAGAATTATTGTTGCTGGGAATTTGAGGTAGATCTAGCTCCCTACCCTGATTTAAGAAAAGTGGCCGTCCTTTACATTTTGTAAATAGTGGCACTGTAGTCTAGAATTTTCTTGACTTGTTCCCATGCTGTTTTCAAGCTGGTAGACAACTCTATGACTTTTCTTAGGATCCATTTCCTGTCATTGTAGTCTAAGTACCTAAAATGAATACCTAGGGAACAAGGAGTTGTAAAAGCCTAAACTTGTGGCTTCTTTAGTCTCAGTAACAGATACTTTTCTTTTTTAATGTTCAAGAGGATCTGCACCCTCCAGTCACTGAGGCAGTCCTAAAATTCTTAAATTGTTTCTTTGTTCAGTGTTCCCTATAACTTATTTTCCAGAAGCAAAGTCTGTACTTGTATTTAATGTTTTTAGTTTTAGCACTGATTGCCGCCAGGTCAGCTCATTCTTGTATGAGTGAGTGCTGGACCTGTTGCATCTGCTGCTCTTGATTAGCTAGTACTTATGTAATTTCCTGAATATCTGGGGATGTTAACTTTGTTATGCTGGTAATATGTCCCAGCGACAGACAGATTACTTTTATGTCTTTCTGAAGAATTTCTTGAGCAGCTGCCATCTTGAATTCAAGGCAACTTCATGTAGGGTGTTCCAATACAAAAAAAGAGGTAAGGAAAAAAATTCTAAAATAATAATAAGTAATGATGCTGAATTGATCTGAGACTTTTCAGTATGTTTCACTGTAAGCTGAGGGTGAGGTTTTCACAGATCAGTAGATGACGGCCACTTATAGGATGGAAGCCACAGTTTCGTCCATCCATGTCATGCATGTGTTTAGATGTGTCTCTAGGATTTTGTTTTCTGGTTTGCATTTACAAGATTATGCTTGGTTTAATTTTAATGTGTTACAGTTTTACTCTTGTACTGCCAGTTGCATTGATGAATTCTATTTTTGTTCTATGTTCAGATTTTACTAGAATTTTTTCCAAAAGTGTTCACTGTAAATAGAGTCTGCCCAGTTGTTCATACCAAGTTTTAAAGTAAATAAATAAATAAATCTGTTCTTTCATTTTTTTTATTTTAACTCATGTCCTAGTTCCGGGAAATGGAGGTAGAGCTAGATGATGAAAGGAAACAGAGAGCACTAGCTGTTGCTGCTAAGAAGAAGCTAGAAATGGATCTGCAGGAAATAGAAGGACAAATTGACGGGGCTAATAGAGCGCGAGATGAGGCCATTAAGCAGCTTAAGAAATTACAGGTGAGTTGCAGAGCAACAGAAAGGGTGGAAAAGAATACTGTGGCAAAGACGAGTATGCTCACTGCTGCCATTTGCATAGTTGTAAAACTGTGATCTTGACATTGTTCTGTATCTGTTTTCACCAGTAAAGTAAAAAAAAAAAAAAAAAAAATTTTTGTCAAAGAAGCACTGTGACAATCATTTAATGTAGCTGTGTCAAGACTGCATTGTTTTTGAGCTAGGAAATGTATGAAAACAAGCCCATAAACTGAATTTGTGTTTTTTGCCTCTTGCATATGCTGGCAGATTCAAATGAAAGAACTGATTCATGAAGTAGAAGAATCACGGAGTGCTCGAGACGAGATCTTTGCCCAGTCCAGAGAGAATGAGAAGAGGCTGAAGAGCCTAGAGGCTGAACTGCTGCAGTTAACAGAAGTGAGTGTTTATTTCTTAAGTTACAGTTGAAGCAGCTGAATAATCAAGTTGTTTTCAAGATTTGTGTGTTTTATTTTATTGAGCATCCAGGTTGCCCAGGCAGCACTGTTTAGATAACTACACCTGGTTCATCGTCTAAACTGCTGTTGAAGCATACACTCATAGTGGTAAAGCAAAGTGTAAAGCAGATTTCACAGTAAAATTCTACAAAATAGATGCTGATGTAAAAGTCACAAGCAAAGGAAGTATCTGTGGTCCCTATTTGTATAAAAGAAAAAGAAAAAAAAAACAGACTAACATTTATCAGATATTTCATAGTATGTTATAGTCCTTCCTCAAGTGCCTTTAGAAGCCCAAGCACCATTCTTAGCAAAGCTGTCTGGCAGCTGCTGATCACAGGATATTGTAAGTTGTCTGGGTTGCAGTGATTCCCAGCCGAAGCTTTCTTTTTCCTGTAATATGGTTTGTAGAGTTAGTCACTTCAATCAAATGATAGTTGTCTGTCACTCAAATTACCTGAAGGGTGTAATATCCTGGGTTACCAGCTGTGAGTTCCCAGAGTTTCCATACTCATAGTCCAAGATTGCTGTAAACTTCTTATATCACCATTAATGCCATTTTTCCTGCTTTCAAACAAGGTCAAGGTTTCACATCCCCATTCGCCATCTCTGTCAGTTCGTCACTGTACCACCCTGTTCAACAGTATTGCTCAGTTTTCAGAAGTCTTCTATCATGTAGCCATTCTGTCACTTCAGTGGACATCCTCGTCATACCTCTTGACTTTCGGATACTAAAAATCTGGACAATGGCTCTTGAAAAAGTCAGTGCACCTGGCAAAAAAATTCATACAATTTATTAGTATATCATTTGTTTATCAAACCAACATAACCCCTCCCACTTCCAGTTGGATGATAGGATAACACCCCAGAACACAGTTTTTTAAATAAACTAAGTGAGTAAATGAAACTAACACTGTTTTTCTGCATTAATTTGTCAGAAACCATTTAGTAGAGTATAGAGGAAAACAATTTTGGGGGTAGGGCTGTTTTTTAATTGTTAGGCAAAAAGTCAGATAACATTCTTAAAGTTTTGTAATAATCTAAGCAGAGAAATTACCTCCTAGAGTTTTTACATCAAAATAAATAATCTGCTGTGGAACTTAAATGAGATGCCAATTATTCATGATGTATTAATAATGACACGTGTATAATGAGGCTTTTTTCAAAAGTACATTTTTGCTCTGCAAATAAAGTTAAGTTGCAAGAAAACACATTTCCTGTAGAAAATGTACTTCACCATCAGGTGACAGCAGTACATAAGCAATAGTGTTTATGCCTCAGCTACTTCAAGGAATTTAAAAAGCAAATACATTTGCAACGTCATTCTGCGGTCATAACTGCGTATACCTAAACAAGAACCAAACTACCTTGAAGATGAGGCACCAACTAAACTGATATAAAGAAAATTGTTTCTGCGCTTAGCTGCAAAATACATAATTTTTGGGGCTTTGCTGAAGCGATTTGTCTAAGCAGTGAGCAAAAGTAAATTAAACAGTCAACAACACTTCTCAAGTGTCCCTCACAGTCTGAATTTTTAGAGCAATCCTGATTTTGCCTCATGTTTTTGCCTTGCCTCTCTTAAGTTTTGGCTTTCTGGTATGTTACTGAGAATTACAGTCAGTTGCTTATATCAGCTTCACACTTCCAATTCACAGATATGCAGATCAGTGCAAAACATGGTCTCTGATTTTAGACTTTTGCTTTACTCATTTCCAGTATTTTTGGATTTGACAAGAATTAATGAGCAAGGACATCAGGAGATATATAAATAAGAATTATAGTATCTGGCAGTCACACTTAGTAAATCTGCTTCTTGTACATCCTGATGATGACCAGTAAATCTTCTAGCGTTCCGTCCTCTAAAACAGGCTTACATCTTCTTGGTTTCCAACACCGGTCCATTGCAAAAGAAATTTAAAAAGAAGCTGAGCTGTAGAAAGGTTTCGTATAAACCTACTAGTTGCCATTTCATTTTTATTCTTTCATTTTCCATTGAGTTACATAAAAGCCCGCATATTAAGTGAATCCCTGTGTAATCCAGTGGCTTTACATGTTACCTGTTCGTAGTACAAGCTTAATTTTTGCAGCTTTTATTCTACTTCCTGTAGTGGGACTATCTTAAATACATTAACTTTATATTTTCAAACCTAAGGTCACTGATGTCGCTGGCTAGAGCAAACAGGAAACAGTAAATCGTATTTTAAAGGGGCCTTTTGGAATTTCAGGGAACCCTATTATTTTAAACCTAAATTTGGTATTTTCCACCAGATTCCGGACAATTGAGAAGTATGATCCTCACCTCCTCCTGCCTTCTTCCTTTATGTCCTCGAATCTGCTTTACTAGGTTATCTTCTGCTTTCCTGTACATGTGGCAAAACCTCCACAATCTATTTAATCTTCAATGTAGTTGTTGCTACTGCTATGACTTCATCGCCATTACAGTAAGCTTCTTCAGCTGCTTTGCCTTCACTGCCCATGTTTCTGTCTCAGAAGAAGCACTAATCTTACCACAGTTTTGTACACATTATTTGTGGGTTCCTGTGTCATTCTTCAGTCATATACTACGCCTGACACTTGATGTCATGGCTGTGTAGGGTTGCCACCTTTTCAAATACCCAAAGTGGAACATTTTTTGTAGAAATGTGAGATTTTGCAGGAAAAAACATACCCACAGCCAGTACAAAGGACAGAACTTCACTTTTTTGCTAAACTAAAAGGTTATTTTTATAGCATTTGAGTTGCTTATGCTATATTATATAGTATTTATGTGTTCCAGAAACACAATAACTGTTTTATGCAACTATTAAAGAAAACTTAAGAAGTATATTTTGTCTTAAAATCTCAGGACATTTGCCATTTTTTAGTTTGGACACAACTGCCCAAAGTGGGACTGTCCAAGAGGGACAGGTGGTAACCCTATGGCTGTGGCACCTCTGAGTCTAGCTTTGACCTCCTTCAGACTTCCTGTCTCCTCAACCAAACCTTCCAGATATTTAAAGCTGTTAACATGTTCCAGTATTTCTCTATTTTAATTATTAAGTTCTTCTGATTTCCCCAGTTTGCTGCCATGACCACTGTCCTGTCCTGATGTTCATTGTGCATACAGCTGCAGTAATCACAGATGGGTTTTCTGCCGTCAGGCGGTCCCTCGGTCGGCCGAATTCCAAAGTCTTGGTCCGGCGTCGGTTGTTGTCGCTTTCTCTTCTGACGTCAGTGAGGCCAGAGTATACAAGACACAGCCGACGCCATGTTCTTCAGTCTTTTTTGCCGCGCGGTGCCAGAAGCAGAAGCAGTTCGCAAGTGCCGGTCGGCCAGCTCCTGAATTACGAAAATTTTGGAACCGAAGTCTTCATTAAAGCTAAGTACCCCGTTGGGGAAACTTTTCTTGCCTCAGACCGATGTCAGAAAAAGTTAATAATTGTATTTCTTGTGGGAAGCAAATACCGCATAAGGATTTCCATTCCCTCTGCATACCTTGTTTGGGCCCAGACCACGACGTCTCGGGCTGTTACTTTTGCGCAACCTTCAATAAACGCACTATTAAGCGTCGGGCGGAGTTCGCCCAGCACTACTTTGGTAAAGCTTTTGATTATAAAATGTCGTCGGACACTCCGACTACTATTTTGTCCAAAAAACGCAAGGAAAAGGACCGACACGCGAGGCCCGCGGTCCCCGCCGACACCACGCCAAAACAGGCTACACGTGGTCCGGTTCTCAGCGAGACGCCTTTGCAGTCCCTCACTACCGACGACACTCCTTTGGCGGTGTCCTCTGTACCCGAGACCGCTGGGACCTCGGCCCTTTCCCAGACTACAACCGAAGCCTTTGCTAATGTTGAGCCTACTAATGTGGACAGGTCCACCTCCACCCATGGTGTATTTAGGCCCTCATCTTCTTTTTCAATTAAGGCCTTTACTAAATCCAAAGCAGCCAGGCATCCCACGAGGCCTGTTGCACAGGGCCCATCTCCTGGTCCCATGCCTAAAAAACAGATGCTTAAAATGGCTGAGGATTTAATTACTCTTATCAGAGGTTCTCAACCCCCTCCAGACGAGAGACCCAGAGTGGAGGAAGATTCTCCCTCTTCGGGTCAGGGATCCATTTTATCAGAACATTCTGATGCAGAGGAACACTCTTACTCTCCTTTTGAGGATTCGGATGCAGAACAGTCCATTCCTTCTGTATCCCCTCCTGAGGATTTTTCCTTTGGGGAAACCTTGCACACCTTGAGGGAACACTTCCATTGGGAAGGCCAAGACTTTTCAGATTCCAAGAAAAGACTTAGGGAATTTCTTTTGTTACCTCAACACAGACCTCTGGCTATACCCCTGTTTTGGACATACTGGATGATGTCTATTCGAGGCTTGTCTTAACCCGGATTCTCTGCCTCCTGCACCAGTCAAACCTGATAGGTATTACAGAGTACCCAGCTCTCACCAATTTCTCTTCAAAAGCCATAATGCTGACCCTGAAACCATTTCACAAGGCCCCAAGGGATTGAAGGCCTCCACTGCCAAGAATCCACTCCCTGCAGAAAGGGAATCAAGATCTTTAGAAAGGTGGGGTAAAAAGGTATATACCTCGGCCACCCTAGCCATGAGGGCCTTAAATTGTCAGTTTCATATGCTTAAATATCAACAGTTCCTGTTATCTCAATTAAGGAATAAAATGTCTCAACCTGAACAACCAGATTTAAAGGAGGTACAGGATATGATGCATAGTGCAGAGCAAGTGGGTAAACACACCTTACAATGTGGTTATGATGCCCTAGAGGCCTCAAGTAGAGTGGCTGCTACAGGATCAGTCATTCGCAGACATGCCTGGCTTAGGGAACAAAATTTGCCTGATCATGTGAAAGCTAAACTTCTAGATGCTCCTTTACAAAAGGATGTGCTGTTTGGTACTAATGC
Organism: Protopterus annectens; assembly: GCF_019279795.1. NCBI lineage: Eukaryota > Metazoa > Chordata > Ceratodontiformes > Protopteridae > Protopterus > Protopterus annectens. Next base: position 1,207,343,168 of record NC_056726.1, read on the forward strand.
TGAGGAGATACTACGGAAAATGGAAGAAAAAGCCAAATCTATGCAAACTGTCAAAGCTTTCTTACAGGTCCAACCACCACGTTTTAGCAGAAATTGGCCCTCAAAAAACTGGTCATTTCCAGCCACTGACAAGCCCCAAAGAGGTAGATACAGACGCACAAGGGGCAGAGGGCAATCACAAGGATCATATAGAGGCCGACAATGGCAAACTCCAGCACCAAGAGGTGGCGAAGACAGTGCTCAACAATACAGGAAGCAAACCCAATGACTCCCTCATTTCCATGCCAAACATGTCTCAGCTGGCAGCACCTTTGGGAGGGAAACTAGCATTATTTGCAAGCAATTGGCATATTGTCACAACAGACAAATGGATCCTGGACATTATAAACAGAGGCTACAAATTTCAATTTCACACTCTTCCAAAAATGAGAGGCATGCCAAACCTGCCACAAAATCAAAGGGCAGAGGCACAACTGCAAATTTCAAAGCTCATAAGCATGAGAGCTATTCAAGAGGTACCTACTTAACAACAAGGTCAAGGTTTTTATTCAAGACTTTTCCTGGTACCAAGGAAAGGAACCGACTGGAGACCCATTTTGGACTTGTCCATCCTAAACACATTTCTACTCGTACCAAAATTCAAGATGCTCACATTACAGCAGCTTCTTCCCATGCTGGGCAAGGAGTTTTGGCTGGTAACATTGGACCTCAAGGAGGCATACCTGCATGTCCCAATCAGACAAAGCTGCAGAAGATACCTCAGATTTCTTGCAGGTTCAATCCACTATCAATTCTCTGCATTGCCCTTTGGCTTATCTACTGCACCCAAAGTATTCACAAAGTGCCTGGCATCAGTGATTGCCTACTGCAGACTTCAAGGGATACAAATTTACCCTTATTTGGACGACTGCCTGATCCAAGTGGACAGCAAGCACATACTTCTGGAACATCTGGCATATGTGACACGATTACTGCTTTCTCTGGGATATACAATCAACAAAGAGAAATCAAGGCTAACACCATCTCAGAAAATAACTTTCCTGGGTGCCAACTTGGACACAAACACCCAGATGGCCTACCTTACGCCAGAAAAACAGGGGCAACTATCTCAGTACTTCAAAATACTAGCAAAACGTACCAGGCTTACTGCAAGGAAAATCCTGCAGGCTCTGGGATTCATGGCATCTTGCATTCTTTTAATCCCATGTGCAAAGCTGCATATGAGGAAACTTCAATGGTACCTAAAAAACCTATGGTCTCAACACAGTCACAGTTTGGAAACAATATTACCAATAATTCCATGTTTGCAAAAGGAATTTCTATGGTGGGCCCAAGCATGTCAAGCAAACACAGGCCTCCCATTCTGCAAGCCTCAAGCAAAGCAAGTCATCACCACAGACGCCTCAGATTACGCCTGGGGGGCGCACATGACGGACAGGTGCATTCAGGGCAAATGGTCCCAAAAGGAAAAGCACCTTCACATCAATCAAAAGAAATGCTAGCAGTAATAAATGCAATTACAGCTTTCAAGGACTTCCTGCATCCAGGACAATTACTGATAAGAACAGACAACACCACAGTAATGTGGTACATAAACAAACAAGGAGGAACACATTCATACCCCCTTGTGCAGACTAGCCATGACTCTTTGGAACTTGGCTCTGGAAAGGCAAATCGAACTTCAAGCACAGTACTTGCCAGGATTGGAAAACACAATGGCAGACAATCTAAGCAGAAATATGACAGATCCACATGAATGGAAGTTACATCCTCAGGTGTTTACAGAAATAATCCAAGCGTGGGGGAGGCCAGACATAGATTTTTTTGCCTCCCACAGGAATCATCAATTGGAAAAGTTTTGCTCGAGGACCTTTCATCCAAAGGCCTGGAGAGTGGACGCCCTTTCATTCAGTTGGACAGCATGGACAGTTTACGCATTCCCACCTCTGCCTCTTCTGCCCAAGGTGCTTTTGAAAGCAAGAACAGACAAACCGAAGATGATACTGATTGCTCCAGATTGGCCAAGGCAACACTGGTACCCATTCCTGAGGAGCCTAACACATACTCCTCCCTGGTCCCTCCCTCTAATGCCTCTTCTGCTGACTCAGCACAGCTACAAAACTCTTCACAGTCAGCTGAAAACACTCAATCTCGCTGCATGGAAAATTCCTTAACACCACAACAGACCCTACTCTCCAAGGAGGTGCAGGATGTCATTTTGGAGGCCAGAAGGCCATCTACTAGAAAAGCTTACTCCGCAAAATGGAAGCGGTTTTGCTCTTGGAATGAGAAAAGAGGCCAGGACCCTAGAAAACTGAACTTGCCTCAGGTACTACAGTATCTAGCTGAGCTGCTGAACAGTGGACTTTCATTTTCTTCCATAAAAATCCATGCCTCAGCCATTTCTGCAGAATTCAACACGGATCCTCCTTTATTTTCTCACCCACTCTTACGACAGTTCCTCAGAGGGGCTAAGAATATAAGACTACCAAGGAAGCAACCAATACCAGCCTGGGATCTTAATTACATTCTAGAAAAATTAACATTGCCTCCTTTTGAACCAGCTGCCTCAACAGATTTGCAATATTTGTCCTGGAAAACAGCATTCCTTCTGGCTATCACTTCAGCTCGTAGGGTTTCTGAACTACAGGCCCTCATGGCGGTGCAGCCCTTTCTCATTTTCCATCAGGACAGGGTTTCCCTTACCAACCCATCATTTATGCCTAAAGTGGTATCCAGGGTAGCTTTAAATCAAGCCATACACCTACCTACCTTTTACCCCAATCCTCAAAACAAAGGGGAAAGGCTGCTACACTCTTTAGACATCCATAGGCAGCTACGTTATTATTTGGACAGAACAAAGTCCTTCAGGAAATCAGAACAACTCTTGGTGTCCTATGCTGTAGGGGCTCAAGGGAAGCCAGTTACAAAACAGACTATTTCAAAGTGGATAGGCCACTGCATACGGTTTTGTTATTCCTATCATGGGAAATCTGTTCCTACAGGTATCAGATCACACTCCACCAGGGCCACAGCTACCTCTACAGCCTTCGTCAGAGGAGTTCCTACCAAAGATATTTTGGAGGCAGCCACTTGGAGTTCTGTACATACCTTCACAAAACACTACCACCTTCCTTTATATTCCAGAACAAGAGCAGGCTTTGCCACTGCTGTTTTGCAGGGCATTCTGGCTCATCCCAGTTCCTCCTAGTACCTACCACCCTGTGCATAGCTTTGGGACTCTACCCATCTGTGATTACTGCAGCTGTATGCACGATGAACATACTACATTTTTGTACCTACCATAAATGTAGATGTTCGAGTGCTAATACAGCTGCAGTACAGGTTTCCCTCCCTCCTTCCCCACTTGGTAAAGGCATGGGGCCTAACAACCTCTTCATACTACCTGACTGGGTTATCCTGCTATGTTTTGTTTGCTTGCAACCACTGATTTTGGTTTATTTTACATTGCTTGTATATGCATATATGCATTATTTATGTATTGCCTTCCTTCTGGGGGCACCTGACATCTGGGACAAGAAAGACTGAAGAACATGGCGTCGGCTGTGTCTTATATACTCTGGCCTCACTGACGTCAGAAGAGAAAGTGACAACAACCGACGCCGGACCAAGACTTTGGAATTCGGCCGACCGAGGGACCGCCTGACGGCAGAAAACCCATCTGTGATTACTGCAGCTGTATTAGCACTCGAACATCTACATTTATGGTAGGTACAAAACTGTACTTTCTGTCTGTAGTCATTTTCATCCCATGAGCATTCAGTTTTGCATTCTAGTCACCTTCAGAGTCTATGGTACGATATTGTCTGCATTCAACAGCTTTGCTGATCTGTCCCCTCCAACCTGTTTGCTCCTGTAGTCCATCACCAGTATGAATAGGAGTAGGCTCAGAACTGAGCATTGATGGCCACCTACTCCCACAAGGAACCTCTGTATGAATTCATAAACTGTTTATACTTGTGACATTGTATCAATGTGTACAGCCTGCACTAATTCTACTAATATTTCTGGGACTTTGAACCAGCACAGGACTACCAAAATTAGCTTTCATGAGACCTTGTCATATGGTTTCTCCATGCTTAGGAATGCCCGATTAGACTCTTTTCTCTTCTTGTATTTATTCTCCACTGTCTGTCTCACTGCAGACATTGGGCTAATACTATACCCTGGTCTGAATACTAACTGCTCATCTCCCATCTTACCTTCTGCTACTGCATGTTTATCAGTCACCCTCTCCAGCACTTGCATCCAGTGTGAGCTTCCTGTGTACAGAGGCACTAATGTTATAATTTTTTATCCATTTCCGAGCCAAGTCTAAAAAAAAAATATTATTTGTTGTTGCATATTCGTAGTAAACTTCAAGTCAAACCTACTAAGGTGCCCTTGAAAACCCGTGCACATTGAAGAAACTGCCAGAATTTTCAGCAGGTTTACCTGAGAAGAGTTTGTTAGTAAAAGTCGAATACTGCATAAAGAAAGTGTTTTCAGACTAAAGTGTGTCACTTAAAAATCCATAGTACTTGACCAGGAAATCAGTTGGAGATACTTTCTAAGAGTCTTTTATTGCTTTAAATTTGTATGCATTCTGCTGCCACTTGCTTTTACTTATTTGAAGGCTTCAAACAAAAGTGATAGAGATATAATAACGTATAATGTTAAGTTGTCAATCTCGCCTTCATTCTTGCTTGATGGGTTCGGAGCCGATCCTCGGCTCCGACTCGGCACTTGCTAAGCTCGAGAGTCACTTTTACCAGCTCGAGGCAGCCCCATATCCCATGATGCAAGGCGGTAAGTACCCAGATCTCGTTTGCCGCTTCGCTGATGAGGTCCTCCTTTTACCAGCTCCTGGTAAGTGAATTATTACTTTACTATTTTAGCCCCTTTTTACTAAAAAACCTTAAATTATTAGTTTTAACTTAATTTTAATTCCTTTCTGACAGAAAATTTCCCTGTCTCCTCTAAACTTTTAGTCAGACTAAAACCCATCCCATCCCCCCCCTGTTAGGGTGTGTGTGTGTGTCTGTTAGTGATACCTTTTGGTATATCTAATTTTATTTCTTGGACTGGTGTGTGTGTGTGTTTTACACCATGTCTAAAGAAAGGGTCTCAGGCTTTAAGAAGTGTGACTCGTGCTGTCAGAAGATGTCTCTGACAGACGGTCACACTTCTTACCTGTACTGTCTGGGGCCTCTTCACCTGCAGGACTCCTGTGCTATATGTCATTCTTTTAGCCAGAGAGTCCTGCAGGAAAAGAAATAAACTGATTTTGAGGGGCCTTCTTAAGCGGAGGGCTCTCCAGTTAAGTCGGCCCCATCTAAGACTTCTAAGTCTTCCAAGGCCCAGGCTTCTGTGTCCAAGCCTGTGGCCTCGGCTCGACTCATTCAGAGTCGAGATCGGCTCGGCTGGAGCCGATTCTGGTTACCTAAACCTTCGGCACCGATGGCTATCGGTGCCGACTCTGGTTCGACCACCGTGTCGGCTCGATCGGTTCCGACCACCATGTGGCCCAGGCATCGGTGTCGGCTCCGATCGGCTCCGACACCCTTACATTTATGGCGTATCGGCTCGGCTGGAGCCGATACATCAGCTACCTGTCGGTGCCGATAAGTTGTCGGCTCCGACAGTTTCAATAGTTTCATCGGCTCCGATGGTTCCTTGAGGAAGAGGTCTAGGTCCCCTTCCTTGGAGCCGATACTTCGGATCGGCCGCCTCTCCTCTCGGAGCGGAGCCATCGGAGCCGATCTTCAAGGTCATCCAGGCTTTCTGACCATGATTTGGAGAGAGTGGTCAGTAGACTACTAAAGTCACAGGCACTGGCCCAAATGCTACATAGTCCGTCTCAGCAGACGACTATTAGTCCACACCCCATTGCAGTTCCTCCTTCGACTGAGTTCGGCTCCGACATCTGCCTCGGAGCCTTCCTTTTCGGTGGGTCCTGGAGTTCCTAGCTCTTCGGAGCGGGTTCTCTCGGACCTCCCTGGGAGGGGAGCCTTCGAGGTGATGAAGAGTGCGCTGGCCTCTGGACTCAGCCAGCAGTCTGTTCCCTTAGCTCCTCCCTCTATAGTGCCTGTTGACATCTCTGCCACTTCTCTTGCTCCCGGACCCAGAGATCCTCCGCCTCAGGTTTCCCCACTGGGAATATCCCCTCTTCTGAGGATTCTCCTGACTTGTCGGGTGATCCTCCGCGGAAGAGGACTTGTAAGAGGAAACACGTAGACTCCCGAGTCTATCACTGGATACTGACTTAGATGAGTCAGAGGGATCCCCAAGATCCCCTCTGAGGATGTCTCCTTCTCAGACATCCTGGAACTCCTTAGACAGAGGAAACTGGCCCACCAACAATCCCTCTGAGGATGAGTCAGTACACCTGGAGGCGTTTGGATCTCGGCCCTCCACCTCCTGGGTGTCTCCGCCTTCGACCCCTTATGCAGGTTATTGCTCGAAGGCGTGGACTGCTCCTGACTCTGTAGAGCCTGTCCCTAGGAGGCCTTCTAAATTTATTACTGCCCGTCGGACAAGCAATTCCTTACAAAGGTGTCCCGCTGATGCCATGGTGGTGGCGGCTGCCACCAAGAAGGAACTTGCAGATCCTTCCGTACTTGTCCATCCTCCTAATAAGGACTCTAGGACCATGAATAGATATGGTAAGTGGATGTTTTCTTCAGCGACCTTTGCTATCGTTCGCTGAACTATCTTTGTCACTTCACCAGACTCCAAAGGGATATCCTTAAGGAGCTAGGTGAAGTTGTGCAGGATCCTACAGCTGCGGGGCTCAGGAAAAATTGCTTCGCAGCTAGGAACCCTTAACTCCATTGCAAACTCCTCCATGCGGCTTATATCATATGCTGCTGATGGAGCAGTAGGGCAGGTACAGGTGTGGCTCTTAGGCGCCAAGCCTGGATGCGACTATGTAATTTTGCAGATCCCTTTAAGGCGTCCTTCACAAACTCTCCCTTTGATGGGTCAGCTCTGTTTGGCCCTCAAGTGAAGGAAACATTGACCAGGTGTGAGCAGGACGGCAAAACTCTTTCTGCCGTGAGTCCGTTTTCCACCCCTTCTAGACCTTATCCCAAAGGACAGAAGGGTGGCAAAATGTGGTTCCATAAATCCCAAGGAGTCACGCCGATTCACGTGGTCAGTTTACCCCTAGAGGCAGAGGGGTAACAACAACAGGCGCCGCTCTAGAGGCAGAGGGGTCCACAAAACCAGGGAAACAGAGAGTCTCTCTCTGACAAGCCTTTTCAGCATCCCTGAGATGTTGCCCGGCTGTCCCTCCTTGGAGGCAGTCGGGAAGACTATCACTGTACCCAGAAGCCTGGCGTTCTCTCACTCAAGACAGATGGGTACAGTCGATCATATCCGCGGGTTACAAAATTCCTTTCGAGGAAAGTCCTTTCTATCCCTCAAATTCCCTTCCAGGCGTACCACACGGTCTAAGGAAATTGCAGAGTTGGAAGTCTCAAAACTACTGCAAAAGAGTCATTCAGCCAGTTACAACAGACCATTCAGAGCCGGAATCTACTCAAGGTTCTTTTTGGTCCCCAAAAGACGGGAGACTGGAGACCAATATTGGATCTCAGCAGACTCAACAAGTCTGTGAGGAAGACAAGATTCGAATGGTCACTCTTCAGTCGATTCTGCCCTTCTTGCAGAAGGACAACTGGATGTGCTCAATAGATCTTCAGGATGCGTACTATCACATAAAATTCACAGGCGCTCCAGGAGATTTCTCTGCTTTCGGCTGGGATCCAGTCATTTCAGTTCAGAGCCCTGCCCTTTGGTCTCACCACAGCCCCAGAGTGTTCACCAAATGCATGGCAGTGGTCACGGCTCAACTGAGGCGTCAAGGATTCCAGGTGTTTCCGTATCTCGACGACTGGCTCCTGTCAGCCACCACCAGGCATCAGCTTGTTCAAGCCAGGGATTACACAATAAATCTTTGTTCTCATTTGGGCATCTCGATCAACTTGAAAAGTCATCCTTATTGCCCTGCCAGTCTATTACTTTCATAGGCGCAAACTTAAACACTGTTCGGATGTCAGCTACCCTTACAGACCAAAGAGTTTCAGACATTCAAAGTCATGTCAGGATCATTCTAGCCAACAAGAAGGTACAGGCCAGAATGGTTCTAAAAGTATTAGGTCTCATGGCTGCGGCCATTACTCTTCTTCCCCTGGCTCGCTTCTACATGCGCCTTCTTCAGTGGATGTTGTTCACTCAGTGGTCTTACCAATAACTTCCAATGCGTCACCAAATTCTGGTGACACAGATTTGCAAAAATCATCTTGCTTGGTGGATCACTTCTCCCCAGATTCACCAAGGCAGACACTTTGTACCCCCATCCCCGGTAGCCATTGTCACCATGGATGCCTCCCTGATCGGGTGGGGGGGGCATTATCAGGGCAGGATGGTTCATGGGACGTGGCAACCGTTCGAGTACCACCTGCACATAAATGTCCTAGAGATGAGAGCAGTGCTTTTATCGTTGCAAGCCCTCAACGACTCTCTTCCTGTAGGGAAGATTGCAGTCCACACAGACAACATGTCTGTAGTTTGGTATATCAACAAACAGGGCGGAACCAAGTCCTACCCCTTGTGTCGAGAAGCGCTCAGACTGTGGCAATGGGCGATCTCCTCTCATCGGTTTCTGGTAGCAACGCACATCCCTGGGAAAACCAACATTTTAGCGGACAGATTGAGCAGAGCTATTCTCATGCCTCACGAGTGGTCTCTCAAGCAATCTATTGTGGAGGAGATTTTTCTGGAATGGGGTCGCCCATGTTGCGATCTTTTTGCTACTCCCCAAAACAGCAAATGCCCAGACTTCTTCTCTCTCTTCCCTCTGTCAGGCCATCCCCCCAGAGACGCTCTGACCCAGGATTGGCCCCAGGGACTTCTTTATGCCCTTCCTCCTTTTCCTCTAATCCCTCAGGTTATCCAGAAAGCTACCGTTTTGAGAGCCAAAATGATTCTCATTGCTCCTTATTGGCCTCGACAAATTTGGTTTCCGTTCCTCCATCGTCACCTTTTGGTGCAGCCATGGCATCTGGACCCAGTGCCAGATCTTCTGGTTCACCAATCCGGTCAGCTGCACCGGTCTATCCCTTCTCTCAACCTCTCAGCATGGTTGCTCCACTTCCTTCCTTAGCCAGGCTTCCTTTGATCTCTAACCCTGTTAGAGACATCATAGTAGCTTCTTTAAAATCCTCTACCAGGAGGATTTATACAAGCAAATGGAAGCGTTTCTCTTATTGGGCTAAAGCCAAGAATATCGATCCCTTCACTGCCCCAGTTCAGGCAGTTTTGGACTTCTTAGCGGAGATTTTTCATGCAGGCTCCTCTTCTTCCACAGTTAGAGTTCAACTGGCTGCTATCTCGAACTTTCATGTCGGGATCGCAGATCACAGTATCATGTCCCATAGGCTTTGTAAAGCCTTCTTGAAAGGAATTTTCCTGCTAAAGCCTCCAATCAGGAATCCTCCTCCTCAATGGGATCTAAATTTAGTGCAGACATCCTTGATTCTTCCCCCCTGCGAGCCAGCTGTTTCTTGCTCCCTAAAATTTCTTTCTTGGAAAACATTATTCCTAGTAGCTATTACATCGGCCAGGAGGGTGTCTGAACTTCAAGCTCTTTCGGTTCGACCCCCCTATTTGGTCTTTCACAAGGACAGAGTATCATTGAGAACTAATCCGACCTTTTTGCCTAAGGTCGCCTCAAAGGCTAATTTGAATCAATCCATTGAACTCCCTGTATTTTTCCAAACTATTCAAACAGATCGGAACAAAAATTACATTATCTTGATGTCCACCGCCAACTCAGATATTATTTGGACAGAACTAAACAATTCAGGAAATCCGATCAACTCTTTGTTTCCTATGCAGATAACAGGAAAGGCCTTCCTGTTTCTAAAGTGACCTTATCTAGATGGCTGTCTTCTGTCATCTCTGAAATTTATCTGCTCAGGGGAAAACAGCTGTGCTCAAAACCTAAAGCACATTCAACTAGGAGCTTAGCTACTTCTACAGCCTTTCAAGCTAGAGTTCCTTTAGACACTATTTGTGCAGCGGCCACTTGGGCCACTCCTCATACTTTTGTTTCCCATTACAAATTGGATTTGGCCTCCAGGGACAGAGCCAGTTTTGGCTCTACAGTCCTCAAGAGTCTGTTCTGTTGAGCCACCCAGGATAGAGGTGCTAGGGGCCGGTCCCATCAAGCAAGAATGAAGGCGAGATTGACAACTTAACATTAAGAAGTTATGTACCTACCATAACGTTCCATGTTAGTTGTCTTCTCGCCTTCTTTCTTGCGACCCTCCCTCCTTCCCCCAGGCCTGGACAGACCTTTCTACAAGAGATTGTTATGCTGAAGACCATTCAGAGCTGGTCCTTCTTTCATCCTGTAGGCTTTCTTTCTTCCTTTGGGAAGTATTTATGCTTGGTGCTATTGCCCTTTGTCATCAAACGAGATCTGGGTACTTACCGCCTTGCATCATGGGATATGGGGCTGCCTCGAGCTGGTAAAAGTGACTCTCGAGCTTAGCAAGTGCAGTGGAGCCGAGGATCGGCTCCGAACCCATCAAGCAAGAAAGAAGGCGAGAGAAGACAACTAACATGGAACGTTATGGTAGGTACATAACTTCTTATTTCAGCCTATTAGTGGCAATTATCATTTTTCATTACTTTTAAACTGTAATTAAATAACTAATACACAGTAAACAGTATTCGTACAGAATTGATCAAATACTTTATAATTTTACATAAAACAATAAATGTTGGCTGAGCAGCATTTACAGTACTGGTATACAACTTTCTATCTCCACTGAAACTGTAGATGTCCTTCCATTTCACTGTTGCAGTATTCTTTACAATAGGGATCCCCTGCCAAAGGTGGTCTGATATTTGGCCAATATACCAAAGCCTTTAGATTGCTTTAAGGTATGCTGTGCATCACATGTATGCTCCTCGCATAGCGTAGGACATAAAGGTGACATCCGGCCGTACAATCCTCAGAATTTCTTTGCCACCAGTCCGAATACAATCTCTTGATCATCATTCTAAACACCTGTTCCATTGCTGGTTCACCAAGCCATTGCAGGTAAGTGCCCCTTTGGGGTTCTTTTTTTACATATCTTTCTTTGTTGTTGCTTATGGGGTTTCATGTCATCCAAGAAGGATAAATGCCACTCTGGGAGACAGACTCCCTGTAAAGACTGCCACAAACAGTGTCTGTTTTGCCTTGTTGCTTTGCACGACCATACGTCCTCTTCTGTCGGTCAGGCTTTTGTACTAAAATCCTGCATAGTCGACTCTCTTCTTTGGTGCTTTGCCATGAAAACCAGCATCTTAAGCTTCTTGCGAAGGACACGATGGAGGGAACTTCTCGCTCCAAGGGACAGCCGTCAGTGAAGAATACCAGGAAGCCTAGACCAGAATGTTCAGCCTCTGCTGGACTTCTCTCCCAAGAAGAGTGAATGCCCGGAAGTTTGCCCAGCATTATTGTTAGATTCCTCTGCTATGACCGAGTTGGACGCCAGCGCAGATCTGACTTTAAGCATTTCCGAGGAGGCATTGCAGACATCCATTACAGACATTCAGGGGGAACCATGGCTAGTTATCTTTGAGGGGCCTAGGGATGTTCCCTAGATATTAGTCAGAGAAGAAGTCCGTAGTACCATTATTGAATGCTGTCCTGGGTCAGAGCCTTCCAAATTTTGTAAGGCTGATGTCCCTTTGAAGAAAAAGCAAAAAGCTAAACATATTACTCCTGCTGCTGAGGATCCACAGAGTGAATGGCAGGCCTTCACTCAAGGCTTGTTTAGTGCTCTGATGGCATTGAAACCTCCTCAGGGAGATGTTCTTCGTGTTTCACTGTTGCAGTCATTACATTTGGTTTATCTGCTTGCAAGTAGCCCTCAGTCGGCCTGATTAACAAAGTCTTGGGTCCTGCGTCAGTTGCGGTCCCTTCTTCCATGACGTCAGGTCATCAGGGGTATAAAACATGAAGCCGACACTATTACATCAGTCTTTCTTGCTGTGCGGTGCCCGAAGCAGAAACAGTTCACAAGTGCCGGTCGACCGACTCCTGAAATTTTTGTTTTCGAGTTTCAGAACCAAAGTCTTTAACTAAAGCTAAGTACCCTGTTGGGGAAACTTTTTCTTGCTCCTTACCGATGTCAGTAAAATTTAATAATTGCATTACTTGTGGAAAGCAAATACCTCATAAAGATTTTCATTCGTACTGTATTCCTTGCCTAGGCCCTGACCACGATGTACCTTGCTGTCGGTTTTGTGCTTTATTTAATCAGCGCACTATCCGTTGTTGGTATATTTTCACCTCTAAATATTTCGGTTTTCGGTTTAATTATCTAGAAATATCATCAGTTAGCCATCCAACTACTGGGATTCCGAAAAAAAACAAAGATAAAGACAGAGACAGGCTGCCGAGGTCCAAAACTGCCGCCGACGCTTCTCCTAAGCCAGTCGCCAGTTCGCTGGTACTCAGTGAGGCACTTTCGCAGCCCCTGATACCCACTACTTCTGATTCACAGGCCTCTACTGAGACCCCTTCGGAGTCTGGTATGCCACGGGATGCTTCAACTGTGGAACCTGCGGATGTCTCTACTTTGGATGGGTTTGGAGCCACTGTGCAGGCACCGGCTTCTGAGGGTGTATTCAGGCCTACGGACTTGCATATTAAACTGATGCCTCCTTCTTCACTTAGGCCTAAATCTCGAACCATGCCTAAAAAAATGACGCCCAGGCCACATGCTCAAGTCTCTATGCCTAAAAAACAAATGATAAGAATGGCTGAAGATTTAATAACTCTAATCAGGGGTAGCCAACCCCCCTCCCTTTCTAAGAGGCCTAGGACTGAAGTTGTTTATGAATCTTTTGACCAGGATTCTGTTTTTTCTGATTCTTCTGATGATCTGGATTTGCCCTTATCTACTTATGAGGATTCTGATGCAGACAACTCCATTCCCTCTGCTTCCCCTCCAGAGGATTTTTCTTTTGGGGAAACCTTGCATACTCTAAGGGAGCATTTCCACTGGGAAGGCCAGGATTTTTCTTATTCAAAAAAGAGGTTTGGGGATTTCTTACTCCTACCTCAGCATAGGCCTTTAGCTATTCCTCCTGTACTGTACTAGACATTGTTGATGGTGCTTTTTCGGAATCTAGTTTGGCCCCTGATTCCTTGCCTCCTGCTCCCAGAAAACCTGACAGGTACTACAGGGTCCCTGAGTCACACAAGTTCCTTTTTAAAAATCCTATTGCGGATCCAGAGACTATTTTACAGGGGCCCAAAGGCATTAAAGCTTCTACTGCTAAAAATCCTACCCCTTCTGATAGAGACTCCAGGGTGCTGGATAGATGGGGTAAGAAGGTTTACACTTCTGCAACCTTGGCTATTAGGGCTTTAAACTGCCAGTTTAATATGTTAAAGTATCAGCAACATGTTATTGGATTGCTTAAACAGAAAATAATGTTGATTCCTGACTGTGTGGAAAATAAAGAATTACAGGATTTAATGCATTCTGCTGAACAAGTTGGAAAACATACTTTGCAATGTGGGTTTGATTCATTAGAGGCCTCCCTACAGGGCTGCTGTTACTGGGTCTCTGCTCAGAAGGCATGCTTGGCTAAAGGAGCAATCCTTGCCTGATCATGTTAAAGCTAAATTGTTGAATGCTCCCTTAAATCAGGACCACCTGTTTGGCAACAAGGCTGAGAAAGTTCTTAAAAAGATGGAAGATAAAGCTAAATCTATGCAAACTGTTAAAGATTTTTTACAAGTTCAGCCTCCTAGATTTAGTAGGCACTGGCCCTCTAAGAATTATTCCTTTCCAGCCCCTTCCAGGTCTTCTCAAGCCAAACCCAGACACAGCAAAAGCCTCAGGTTTCAGTCCCAGGGGACACACAGAACTAAGCAGTGGGGGGGGGGGGGGGGGCTCCACTTCCAAATTTGGGAGTAATAAGACTCCCCCCTATGGTAAACTGTCTCAATGACTTTTGTTTAAAATTTCCAAGCACTTATCAACTGACTGCCCCTTTGGGGGGAAGATTGCTGTTCATGCAAAGAACTGGGAACTCATTAGCCAGGACAAATAGGTTTTAAATATAGTGTCCCAGGGATATAGATTTCACTTCCACACATTGCCAACACCAAGCGGGTGGCCGGACCTACCCCCAAATCAGTGGGCAGGGGCCCAAAAACAAGTACTTTCTCTATTAAGCATGGGGGCTATTCCACTGGTACCGGAAGAGGAAAAGGGACAACGTTTCTACTCTAGACTTTTCCTTGTACCCAGAAAAGACAATTCATGATGTCCTATCCTGGACCTGTCTACTCTAAACACCTTTTTGGAAATTCCAGAATGCAAGATGCTGGCTCTCTTCACCAATTACTTCATATGCTAGGCAAAGATGCCTGGTTAGCAACACTAGATTTAAAAGAAGCATACCTGCACATCCCAATCAGGGAATCTTGCAGAAGATACCTATGCTTCAAAGCAGGCTACACGCACTATCAGTTCTCTGCACTACCCTTTGGCTTATCTACTGTGCCCAGGGTATTCACAAAGCGCCTAGCTCCAGTTATTGCATTTTGCAGGCAAAGAAATATTCAAATATACCCATACCTGGACGATTGTCTAATTCAGGGAGAAAGCCAGGACATACTTTTGAATCATCTGGCCTTTGTACAAAGGGTTTTAACTTGTCTGGGGTACACCATAAAAGAAAATAAATCACACTTGGTACCCTGTCAACAAATTATATTCCTGGGAGCAAGCTTGAATACAATTTCCCAGATGGCTTACCTCACGCCAGAGAAACAAATTCATTTGACAACCTACTTCATACAAGTGGCCACAAAAACCCTGCTATCTGCAAGACAAATACTGCAAGCCTTGGGGTTCATGGTCTCCTGCATTCTTCTAATTCCATATGCAAGACTGCATATGAGGAAACTACAGTGGTATCTAAAAAGCCTATGGTGTCAACATTCTCAGGATCTAGAAGCAGTGATTCCTATCATACCTTGCCTATGCCAAGAATTCCTTTGGTGGGCAGAGGCCTGCCACCAAAACAAAGGACTACCTTTCACACCACCCCCTGCCGAAACCCTAACAACAGATGCATCAGACTGTGCATGGGGGGGGGGGGGGCTCACCTGGCAGGGAAGTGCATTCAGGGCAAATGGAACCCAAGTCAAATTCACCTGCATATCAGTCAAAAAGAAATGTTAGCTGTACATAATGCCTTGACAGCCTTCAAGGACCACATTCTTCCAGGACAACTTATTGTAAAGACGGACAGCACCACTGTTATGTGGTACATAAACAAGCAGGGGGATACACATTCTTACCCCCTCTGCAGACTAGCCATGGCATTGTAGAACACAGCCTTGAGCTACCAAGTGCATCTACAAGCTCAACTCCTGCCAGGAAAATTAAATACACTGGCAGACGGACTAAGCAGAAACCTCATGGACCCACACGAGTGGAAACTGGAACCAAGGATTTTCAACATGTTGACAAGCAAATGGGGGAGCCCAGATATAGACCTGTTTGCCTCTCCCCAGAACTACCAATTGGACAAATTTTGCACAAGGAGTCCCCACAAGCAAGCCTGGAAAGTGGATGCTCTGTCCTTCAGCTGGAAAAACCTATCAATCTATGCCTTCCCCCTTCTGCCTCTGCTTTCCAAAGTACTTCTAAAAATCAAACAGGACAAACCAAGGATGATTTTGATTGCTCCAGACTGGCCACACCAACACTGGTACCCCCTCCTGCGCAGTGTGTCATGGTTATCCCCATGGTACCTGCCTCAGACTCCTTCCCTGTTGTCTCAGTAGGAGAACCAGATTCTGCACCCTCAGCTTCTAACACTGAACCTTGCAGCCTGGCTAATTACATAATCTCTCCTCTACCATCCCTCAGTAAACCTGTGATGGATATCATTTTAGAGGCAAGGAGGCCTAGTACTAGAAAATCTTATGCTGGAAAATGGAAAATATTCTGTGCCTGGAACCAGTCTCAAGGGTTGAGCACAGCAGCGCCCAATTTACTTCAGATTTTACAATACTTAACTCAGATGCTTCACAAGGGCCTGTCTTTTTCCTCCATTAAAATCCACGCCTCAGCCATTTCAGCTCATTATAGCACAGAACCTCTCCTCTTCTCTCATCCACTGCTCAAGCAGTTCCTCAGAGGGGCCAAAAATTTGAGACCACCCAGGAGAGCTCCAACCCCAGCCTGGGACCTTAACTTTGTTTTGGAGAAACTCACTGTACTTCCTTTTGAGCCAGCTTCTACTGCAGACTTAAAATTTCTTTCTTGGAAAACAGCTTTCCTTTTAGCAATAACTTTAGCTAGAAGGGTATCTGAATTACAGGCCCTTATGGCAATGGAGCCTTTCATAATCTTTCATGCGGACAGGGTGTCCCTCAGAACCAATCCATCCTTCATGCCCAAGGTGGTATCCAGTGTGGCTCTTAATCAGTCTATTCATTTGCCAACCTTCTTTCCCAATCCACAGAACAAATACGTATACTGCATTGCTTAGAATTGCACAGACAACTTAGATTCTACTGGGACAGGACTAAATCTCAAAGGAAATCTGAACAACTGTTGGTGGCATTTGCTGAATGACAGAGGGGGAGGCTATTTCAAAGCAAGCCATTTCTAAATGGATAAGCCATTGCATTCATTTGTGCTATAAGCACCATGGAAAACCTATCCCCCAGAGGATAAGACCTCACCCCGCCAGGGCTGCATCTACCTCTACAGCCTTTCTCAGAGGCGTCCCTACCAGGGACATCCTAGAAGCTGCTACCTGGAGTTCTGTGCATACTTTCACCAATCATTATCATTTGCCAATTTTCTCTAAATCCAGAGCTGGCAGGGAAGAAGCGACAGCAACCGACGCCGGACCAAGACTTTGGAACTCTGGCCTACTGCGGGACCACCTGATGGCAGGATAACCCAAGTGTAATGACTGCAGCAGTGTGAACACTCGAACATCTACATTTATGCTAAGTATAAAACTGTACTTTTCCCATTAGGGGGGCACCTGACATCTGGGGCAAGAAAAACTGATGTAATGGCGTCGGCTGCATGTTTTATACCCCTGACGACCTGACGTCATGGAAGAAGGGACAGCAACCGACGCAGGACCCAAGACTTTTGATAATCAGGCCGATTGAGGGCTACCTGCAAGCAGATAACTTACAGGTGATGATTGCAACAGTGAATACACTCAAACATCTACATTTATGGTAAGTGTACACAACTGTACTTTTCTGTTCCAGCTCCCCCTTGGTCCTCTACTCCCCTCAGAAGATCCAGGGAATAGTATTCCTCTGAGGAGGATCTGGATTCAGATGAGGAATCCCTTGCTTACTCTTCTCAGATTCCCTCCCTTTTGGACTATGGATTCAAAGGAAGAGGAATCTACCAGTCCTGAAACTCCCTTTGAAGAATTTTTTTTGAGGACATTATCTCCAGGATGATGGAGTTCTTCACATGGGATTGTGCTCAGGTGTCTGAGGTTCATAAAAGATATTATAAGTTGCTGGAGATAGATTCTCCTAAACCTTCTGCTGTGCCTTCAGTTTTGGCTACCTTGTTGGATGCATTTTACAATGCTTCTAAGGCTCCAGACTCCCAGCCCACTGCTCCCAAGAAACCTGATAGATTCTGTAGGGTCCCTGAAGACTGTAAATTATTGTACAAGTGTTTTTCTTATGACCCCCTCGGTGGTGTGTGTAGCTTCTGACAAGCCCTCTCAATTGCTTCCTTCTCCCGAGTTACTGCCCTCTGATAAAGATAGCAAGACCATGGAAAGGTTAGGCAAGAAGGTTTATACCTCTGCTGCCTTGGCTTTTAGGGCAATAAATTATCAAACCCATATGTCCAGGTATTTGTTGGCTCTCCTCTCCCAAGCCTGTCAGGTTATTTCTGATCTTCCAGACTCTAAAGGTAAAACCTGTGCCCTTTCCCTGTTATGGGCTTCCTCCCAGATGGCTTGTCATTCCTTCAAGTGTAGTTATGATGCAGCAGATGCTTCTTCTAGGGCTGCTGCTTTTTGGTCAGTGATGAGGAGGTATTCTTGTCTTAGGTTTCAAACTTTGCCTGATGATATTAAGGCTAAGTTGATGGATGCCCCTCTTAATAATAAGCACTTGTGTTTTTTTTCCAACATTTTTATTAAATTTCCACATATGACAAAGGAAATCTTACATTTATATAAATGAAAAACATACAAAATTATATCACTTTAGTTGCAAACTGATTACATCAGACACCATTGATACAATTGTAGTTGCAAACATCATACATCACTTATAAACCTTCCATTCATTGTCAGTTAAGCATTATATAGCTCATTCAAATCCTGCCTCTTAAACCTCATTCATGCTCTGCATGTACTGTTCCCACAATTCCCATTTGTTTCTATGTAGTTTGCACCTTCCCTTTTCTAAACATCCCAATTCCAGTTGTTTTATCTCTGTTACTATATTCACTACATCTAGTAAAGTTGGTCTAGACTTTGATTTCCATTTTCCAGTAATTGCTTTTTTGGCAGCCACCATAATTTGACTCAGCAAGGCTTTACTATGTCTAGGCAATTCTGATTCTGTAGCATAACTCAAAAAAGTCATCTCCCCAGTCAGTCCAATCCGCTCACCCAGCATGTCCAACAGAGCAGTTTGCAGGGAATCCAAAAAGTCTGCCAGCTCATCAGACCTCCAAAACATATGTTCCCAGCTGTCTCTTTCTTGTCCGTCACACCTCCAACTTTTGCTGTCCACCTGAGGAAAAATCTTTGGAGTCTACTTGGGGTGTAAAAATACCTATGTAAAAATTTCCAGGCAAAGATCCTAAATCTTCTAGACTTTGTTGCATATTTGGGAGATATACATGTACACCCACCCCCCATTGTCTCTTTGTGAATAGCTTATTCAGTCTCTCTTCCCAATCCTTTCTAAGCTCCTCTGATTGGTTCTTATAATTATGATGCAGTATTTTATATCCTTTACTAATTATTCCTTTTTTAAAGGCAGTTTCTCTTCTGGATTCTATTAAAAATGTTACCAGTGCTGGTCTTTCATTTAGGAGCCCTCTATTTCTTTCTCTTTGCCTATACTCTTGATATCAATCCTTGATAGGGAAGGCAATCTCTAACTTGCAGTCCAAATAAATTTTTGGCCTTTTCCCATTGTATTACTTTTCTGTTTCTAGTTATTTGCTCCCAGTACCTTGGGGTCTTTGCTAGTTTTCTCCAATAAATTCCAGCCCCCCCTTGCCTATTATCTGTATCCCTGACTGCAGTCAACCCTATCGGCAAAATCTCTTTTCTCCATTCTCGTGCTGGTTTGGTTCTTAGAATACTCCTTGCTATTTTATGAATATAACACTCTGTATGATTTTGTTTGTTCTCCTTGAGTCCTCATCCAAAATCCCAATCTCTCCTTATTTCTTGACCTTCCTCCCTGCGTCAGCATCATGGGCTATTCAAATCTCCCTTTTCAGAGGTTATTTCTGGGTCAGAGGCCTCAACCCCTCATAGATCCCATAAGAAAAAAAAACTGATGATCTTTCAAAGGCCAGATCTCTTCCTTCGTCCCCGACTGGGGACTCCCGTCAACCGAGACCCAAGAAGGCTAAGATTTCTACTTCGGATCTGACTCTTTCGGCTCCAGCACTTTTGGTGCCTAGACCCTCAGCACCGTGGCCATCAGCGCCATCTGTGACTTCAGCACCGACTAATGTGCTCTTTACCTTATCGGTACCGAGGGGCTCCTCGGTTCAGACCTCTCTACCGGCACTGACTATCCTGTTGGCGCAGACTGTAACCACATCGGCTTCAATATCTTGCCCGGAGCCGACAACTCAGTTACTGACACCAGTTTGTTCAGTCCCAGCTTTGGCACCGACTACCACTTCGGCACCGACCTTACTGTCGGTGCAGACTATGACTTTGGCACCGATGATTTCCTTGGTGCAGACACCTGTTGTACAGTCCCTTACGGCACCGCTGTTTTCAGTGCAGACTGGTGATGTGGACACTAAGCTTGTCCCATCTGTGGATAGACCTGACACCCCTTCAGCCGTGTCCGTGAAATCCACTAGAAGCCCCTCTGAACACGATGTGTTGTGTCTTGTGGATCAAGTGCTTTCGGCCAGAGGTATCCCGCCCCCTCATGACCTATCCTTCCTTGGGAGGTGATCATCCTTTGCCAAAGACACCTACTTATTCTCCTCCTTCATTCCCTTTGAAGCCCTTTGATATAGCACAGTCTTCCCCCTCTACGGTTCCCTTCATAGATCTCACTAAGGAACCGCAGTTGCCTTCGTGGCAGGAGAGTTTTGCTACGACCCAGGCTGTCAGCTGTGGTGTACGTAATTTGGTGTTTCACAGCCATCCTGGGACTCCGAGTCGGCAGGCTGAGCCACTTAGGGGAGGGGTGACCCCTGTCCAGCCCCCCCCTTGCCTATTATCTGTATCCCTGACTGCAGTCAACCCTATCGGCAAAATCTCCTTTCTCCATTCTCGTGCTGGTTTGGTTCTTAGAATACTCCTTGCTATTTTAGAATATAACACTCTGTATGATTTTGTTTGTTCTCCTTGAGTCCTCATCCAAAATCCCAATCTCTCCTTATTTCTTGACCTTCCTCCCTGCGTCAGCATCATGGGCTACTCTCCCTTTTCAGAGGCTATTTCTGGGTCAGAGGCCTCAACCCCTCATAGATCCCATAAGAAAAAAAACTGATGATCTTTCAAAGGCCAGATCTCTTCCTTCGTCCCCGACTGGGGACTCCCGTCAACCGAGACCCAAGAAGGCTAAGATTTCTACTTCGGATCTGACTCTTTCGGCTCCAGCACTTTTGGTGCCTAGACCCTCAGCACCGAGGCCATCGGCGCCATCTGTGACTTCAGCACCGTGGCCATCGGCACCATCTTTGACTTCGGCACCGACTAACGTGCTCTTTACTGTATCGGTACCGAGGGGCTCCTCGGTTCAGACCTCTCTACCGGCACTGACTATCCTTTTGGCGCAGACTGTAACCACATCAGCTTCGATACCTTGCCCGGAGCCGACAACTCAGTTACTGACACCAATTTGTTCGGTCCCAGCTTTGGCATCGATTTCCTTGGTGCAGACACCTGTTGTACAGTCCCTTACGGCACCGCTGTTTTCAGTGCAGACTGGTGATGTGGACACTAAGCTTGTCCCATCTGTGGATAGACCTGACACCCCCTCAGCCGTGTCCGTGAAATCCACTAGAAGCCCCTCTGAACACGATGTGTTGTGTCTTGTGGATCAAGTGCTTTCGGCCAGAAGTATCCCGCCCCCCATGACCTGTCCTTCCTTGGGAGGTGATCATCCTTTGCCAAAGACACCTACTTATTCTCCTCCTTCATTCCCTTTGAAGCCCTTTGATATAGCACAGTCTTCCCCCTCTACGGTTCCCTTCATAGACCTCACTAAGGAACCGCAGTTGCCTTCGTGGCAGGAGAGTTTTGCTACGACCCAGGCTGTCAGCTGTGGTGTACGTAATTTGGTGTTTCACAACCATCCTGGAAGTCCGAGTCGGCAGGCTGAGCCACTTAGGGGAGGGGTGACCCCTGTCCAGGGCACTCACCCCTCTTCAGGTGGACCGGCCTTCCAACTAATGGAGAAGGCTTTGGCATTTGCTAGCGATACTGTGCTGTCAATCTCCCCGCCCTCCTCTGGCCCACTATGTACACAAGTCGCTCCTAGCAGACACCGGGCGCAAGGGCCCCAGGATGTACTTCCACAGGAAACCCCTTTTGCGTTGTCTTTCCCAGCTTCTCCCTCTGAGGAAGTTCATCGCAAAAGCTCATGCAAGAGGAAGCACATGGACTCCACAGAGGAGTCCCTTACTAAAGACATAAACTTTGTTGATGGGGAAGGATCCCCCCGCTCACCCTCTGAGGTATCCTATGGTGATATCCTCAAAATCCTTAAACAGAGAGGTGACTGGCAGCCCTCTAACCCGACCTCTGAAGAGTCTGTGTTCCTGCAGGCCTTTTGCGCCCGGCCCCCTACCTCCTGGGTTACTCCACCTGCTGACGAACTGGTCCAGCTTGTCCTGCAGCATATGAGGAAGGCTCCTGACACAATTGAGGCCATTCCCTGGAGGCCAGATAAATTTTTGTCCCCTCCTGCTATTGACCCCCATTGGTCCAAAGGTGTTCTTGTAGATGCTGTGGTGGTGGTGGCCGCAACCAAAGGACCTGGTGGAAGAAGAAAGCCAGACTGTCCATCCGCCCAACAAAGAGTCACGGGCTCTGGACAAAATAGGGAAGCGTACTTTTGCATCAGCGACCTTTGCAATCAGATCCCTGAATTATATGGCACACTTCACCAGGCTTCAAAGGGATTTAGTATCTGAGCTCTCTGAAACTTTGGCTGGTGCCGTATCTGATGAGGTCCAATGCAAAGTGGCCTCTCAGCTGGCTACTATTGAATCGATATCAACCTCTTCCATGCGCCTGATATCTCACGCATCAGAAGGAGCAACTAGAGCGGCAAGTTCAGGCGTTGTTTTGAGATGGCACGCCTGGATGCGCTTATGTAATTTCGCGGAACCCTTCAAGGCTTCCTTTCTCAACGCTCCCATCGAAGCCTCTTCACTGTTTGGACCCAAAGGTAAAAGTACATTGGTCAGATGTGAACAGGACGGTAAGACCCTTTTTGCTGTAGGTGTCTATTATTCTTTCCCTCAACGTGCTTTCTCCAGAAACCAGAAGAGTGGGAAGATATGGTACAAAAAGTTTCAGGGTCCTTTCCGTGGTACACAGGCTGAGTTCTCCCCTAGAGGCAGAGGGGGAAAACTCTCAGGGAAGATGCCCTTTTCGGGGCAGAGAGTTTCCGCGTAACCAGGGTTCCAGGGATTCCTTTCCTGGTCAATCCTATCAGCGCTCTTGAAGAGCGGCCCAACTCCTTTCCTCTGGAGGTGGTTAGGGGTCATTTATCCTTGTTCCCTTCTGCCTGGCTAACCATCACCACCGACTCTTGGGTACAAAGGATAATAACCAGAGGTTACCATATCCCCTTCGATCTTTGTCCTGCCCCCCCAACAAACTTACCCGACATTCCACCCAGTCAAAGGGAAGAAGCAGCCCTAGAGATAGCAAAGCTGTTAAGAAAAAGAGTCATCCAAATAGTCACTCCAGACCAGATAGGATCCGGATTCTACTCAAGACTATTTTTGGTGCCAAAGAAAACCGGGGACTGGAGATAAATTTTGGATCTCAGTGTATTGAACAAGTTTGTGAGTGTACAACAATTCCGGATGGTCACAATACAGTCTATCCTCCCGCTTTTGGAAAAAGACGATTGGATGTGCTTGATAGATCTTCAAGATGCATACTACCACATAAAAGTGGATAGGCCATCAAGACGATTTCTGCGCTTCTGTGCGGGAGCCAGTCACTACCAGTTCAGAGTACTGCCCTTCGGACTCTCTACAGCCTCCAGAGTGTTCACAAAGTGCATGGCAGTCGTCACAGCTCACTTGCGACTACAAGGATTCCAGGTGTTTCCATACCTAGACGACTGGCTCATCTCTGCCCCCACCAGACATTTATTGGAAGAAGCCCTGGCATACTCTCTTCTCGTTTCAAAAAGGCTAGGCATAACTGTAAACTGGCAAAAATCCAATCTCACCCCATCTCAGTCCACAGAATTCATAGGGGTCATATTGGATACAAAGAATTGCAGAGCATCCATTCCAGAGTGCAGAATTCTAAGGATAAAGCAACAACTGATCCCAATCCTTTCAAGGGAGAAATCCACAGCTCACTCTGTCCTACAGTTGTTGGGTATCGCCATTGTCCCCCTGACCAGGTTTCACATGAGGCTTCTACAATGGCTACTGCTTACCCAATGGTATACTTTTCAACATCCTCTTTCAGCCAAGATTCGAGTAACCCACAGTTGCAAACAGGATTTAAATTGGTGGATGACCCACAACCCATCACAGTGGTCTCGCCCATTCTCCACCCAGCAGCCCAATGCTACAGTCACCACGGATGCCTCCCTGATGGGGTGGGGGTGGGCTTTGTCATGGTCAGACAGTCCAAGGCACTTGGTCCGAATTGGAGGCCCAACTGCATATAAATGTTCTGGAGCTGAGGGCGGAGCTTCTGGCATTGCAAGCATTCTATCCCCTGCTGCCGTCTGGGACTATTGCGATACAATCAGACAATATGGTGGTGGTCTGGTACATCAACAAACAGGGCAGAACCAAATCTTACCCCGTTTGTCAAGAGGCCATGAGGATATGGCAGTGGGCAATGGCTACCAACCATTTTCTTCTAGCAACGCACATTGCCGGGAGTTCCAATGTAATAGCAGACAGACTCAGCAGGTGCATTCTACAACCTCACGAATGGTCCCTGAATCCCTTGATAGTGGCAGAGATCTTCCACCGCTGGGGCCGTCCTTCCTGCAACGTCTTTGCATCCCTGACCAACTACAAATGCAGCAACTACTTCGCCCTGATTCCCCCTCCGGGACAGTCACCCAGGGACGCTCTAGTGCACGATTGGCCCTCGGTCTTCTTTATGCTTTTCCACCTCTTCCCCTCATTCCCCAGTTTATGAAGAAAGCCCGTCGGTTGAAGAGCAAGGTGATCCTCATAGCACCTTATTGGCCTCGTCAGATTTGGTTCCCCTTCCTTTGGCCTCACCTGCTAGATCAACCATGGATTCTCCATACAACCCCAGTGTTGATTTCCCATCCACAGAATCTGATTCATCCCAACTTGGACAGCCTGAAGCTCACAGCTTGGCTCCTCAAATTCCCTTGATTGCCAGGCAGAATGATCTTTCTTTACCTGTACGGGACATTCGTATTGCATCTCATAAGTCTTCCACTAGAATAACTTATCTAAGCAAGTGGAAAAGATTTTCCTGTTGGCTGAAAGAAAAGCAAGTAGATCCTTTTTCAGCACCAGTGTCGATAGTTCTAGAGTATCTAGCCTATCTATTTCAATCGGGTCTATCGGCTTCTACCATTAGAGTTCATTTGGCTGCAATATCTAATTTCCATGAGGGTGTCCAAGACTCCTCTCTTATGTCTCACAAATTATGCAACCTTCATAAAAGGTGTGAATCATCTGAAGCCCCCTTTTAGAGAACCTTTTCTACCGTGGGACCTGTCATTAGTTCTACAAGCTCTGACCATGCCTCCTTTCGAACCAGCTTCTTCATGCAACCTCAGATATTTGTCATGGAAAACCTTGTTTTTGGTCACCATTACTTCTGCCAGATGTATCTCTGAGCTTCAAGCCTTATGCATCAAGAGTCCATACTTGATTTTTCATAGAGATAGAGTGTCTTTGAGAACTAATCCTTCCTTTCTGCCAAAAGTGATTTCTGAAATGTCCATTAATCAAACCATTGAATTGCCAGTTTTCTTCCCTAATCATTCAAACAAAGGAAAGTATTGCCTACATACCCTAGATATTCACAGGCAAATTCGCTTCTAGTTGAATAGGACTAAGGCCTCTTGTAAATCAGACCAGTTATTTTTGGCCTATTCTGGACCTAGATTAGGATGTGCTGTTGCTAAGGTCACATTGGCTAGATGGTTGAAATACCTAGTGACCTTCATTTATACACAACGTAATATTCCATTACCGACAACCATCAAGGCTCACTCGACAAGGTCGGTGGCAACTTCAGCTGCCTTCCATGCCAAAGCTTCTTTAAATGACATCTGTGCAGCTGCAACTTGGGCTACGCCTCATAACTTCATCAATCATTACAAATTGGATTTGGCCACCAGGGGAAGAGCATCTTTTGGTTCTATAGTGCTCAGGAATGTCCTTCCATGAGAGCCTCCCAGGAGTGGAGGTAACTGGGGACTCTGTCCCATACGTAAGGAATGAACGAGGATTAACAATATCAGATAAAGAAGTTATGTCTTACCATAATGTTCCATCTGTATTGTTGATCCTCATTCAGTCATTACGACCCTCCCTCCTTTCCCCTCCTGTGGCTTCTGGTGAATCTCACCATCCGGTTCTTTTAGGTCATTTGACCAGAGGTAGCCTCTACCTTCTTTTGACTTGCAAACTCAATTTGAGGTAACAGGGAGAGGGGAATTCTGGGTAAGAGTTTTAGCTTGAGAGTTTGTAGCTGACACGAGCTTGGAAGATGGCCGGCTCAGTTACAAGGTCGGAACCAATACCCATATGTAATGACTGAATGAGGATCAACAATACAGATGGAACGTTATGGTAAGACATAACTTCTTTTTTTCTGCCTGTGCTATGTATATGAGCCTTAACTGTGTTGCTCTAAACTCCCCCTCAAATTAGATAATCCTAGTCCACCTTGTTCTATTGGTAGAATTAGCTTAGATAATAAACACTTATTTGGTGAAACAGCTGCTATGTTTAAGTCCCATCAGGATAAGGGCAAGGCTTTACAGGAACTAAATGTGTTTGTTTCTCCTGTGCCTAAATTTCAGAGCACCTAGCCCAATAAGCCAGCCTTTATTCGCAGGCAGTCTCGTCCTCCTAAGGGTAAGAAGGGTGGTAAGCGGGCTGCTCTTGCTAAAGCTACACAGATTTCTGTGCCGCAGTAGTCTCCTTTTCCAGGTAAACCAGGTGCTGTCTGACTAGCCCATTCTTCCCAGCCACTTTACTCTTTCTCTTCGCCTTTTTCTTTCTCTTCCTCTTCCTCTTCCTGTTTGGCTACAGATTACTCAGGATTCCTGGGTCTCGCCCATTATTCACCAGGAGTATTTCATAGTTTGGAAATCCCTTCCCCTTTTATGGGTATTCCTCACCCCCCCCCCCCCCAGGAACAACTATCCTTCTTTCTAGAGGTGCTTTGGGATCATTTGACTCAGGTTACTATTCAAGAGGTGCCTGTGTCCCAAAGGGGGAGGAGGTTTTACTCCAGGATGTTTCTAGTACACAGAAAAGAGGGTATTTGGAGACCAGTTCTAGACTTCTGTTATCTAAATACTTTTCTAAGGTACCCTTGAATGTTATCCCTTCAGACTTCGTGTCCTCTTCTGCTTCCTCAGGCTTATATGGTGGTTCTGGATCTCAAAGAATCTTATCTGCACATCCTGACCTATCCCCTTTTCAGGAAGTTTTTACATTTCTCTGTTGCTTCCTGGCATTTTCAGTTCTCTGCTTTGCCGTATGGCCTTTCTACTGCCCAAAGGGTATTCACCAAATGCTTTGCTCCTGTGATTGCTTTTTGCAGAATTCAGTGGATCCAAGTGTTTCCCTACTTGGACCTTCTTTTTCTGCCATCCTCTCCAGAGATCCTGTTGCAAAATCTTCACATTGCCATTTCTCTTCTGCAAAACCTGGGGTTTACAATAAACTTCAAGAAGTCTTTTCTGACTCATCCTCATGACCATGTTTTTCTGGGGTGCAGAATTCAGACTGTGCCTGAGTTGACATCCCTGTCTCCTCCCAAGGCCGTAACACTGATTTCCTTATTTCAAACTCTTCTTCTTCTGGCCTCTGTATCAGCAAGGCAATTTCTGAGAGCTCTGGGGTTCATGGCATCCGCCATCCCTATGCTCCCTCTGGCCAAACTCCACATGAGAAAGTTTCAGTGGTTTCTGAAGTCAATTTAGCTTCAACATACGCTCCCTTACAATTTGTAGTTCCTGTTCTACCTTGTCTCAAAAAGGAACTTCACTGGTAGCTCTAGCAGTTGTCTCTAGATGCAGGGCTCCTTTTTCATCCCCCTCTTCCCTGTCAGGATCTGTTCACAGATGCTTCAGACATGGGATGGGGATACCACAGTGATGTGGTATGTAAAGAAACGGGAGGACAAGATCTTATCTTCTGTGCCGGTTGGCACTCCTAGTGTGGGATCTGTCTCTCCCATATCAAGTGACTCTTCAGGCAGTTTACATTCCCTCAGGTCAAAACAGTGTGGCAGACACTCAGAGCAGGTTGTTAACTCAAACCCATGAATGGATGCTTCACAGGGATGTGTTTCTGGACATTGTCCACTAGTGGGGTACTCCTCAAATAAACATTTTTGCCTCCCTTCTCAACAGATAACTTCCTCTATTTTGTGTCAGAGTCCCAGTTCTTCTGGATTGGAAGGTGGACACCCTGTCTTTTTTTGGAAGGGGATGTTTCTTTATGCTCCCCCCTTCCCCTCATTCCAAAAGTCTTGTTCATAATTCAAGAGGATGCTCCCAAATTCTTGTTGGTAACTCCCTTTTGGCTGAGACAGCATTGGTTTCCTCTTCTTCTGCATTTAGCCAAGGACAATCATCATAAGTTTCCTCACTGGGTGCATCTATTCACACAGTATCAGGGATCTCTCATCCATCCCCACCCTCTCCACTCTTCAGCTGACTTTGTGGGTGAAAGAATTTTGATTCCACATAGATACCTTCTTTGAGGACATCTCCTGCAGGAGATCAGGAAACCCAGTACTAGGAAATCCTACTTATCCAAATTGAAGAAGTTTTTTGTTTGGTGTCTTTCTCGTAATCTGGATCTACTTTCTTTGAATGTTCCTTTGGTTCCCTCTTATCTGTGTGACTTGCTCCATGTTGGATTTTCCTAGTCTTCTGTTAAGGCCCACTTATCAGCTGTCTCTGCTTGTCTGCCTTTGTATTCTCCTTTAGCTTCTAGATTTGAGGCTAAACAATTCCTTAAAGGCATCCTTCATAGTAGGCCTCAAAGGAAACCTGTTTCTCCTCCCTGGATTCTTAATTTTGTTTTTAAAAATTGATTCAGGCTCCATTTGAGCATGCTGCAGCTTCAGCTTCCTTGCAACAATCGCTCTTGGAAGACTGTTCTTCTGTTAGCCCTTACTTCTGTCCAGTGGGTGTCTGAGTTTCAAGCCCTTATGGCTTGTCCTGCTTTTTTGGTGTTTCATAAGGACAAGGGTGTCCTTGTGTACCAATCCTTTTATACCCAAGGAGGTGAATAAGTTCTGCCCACTTCTTTCCCTTCTCCCCAATCTGCCAGTGAGAAGGTGGTGCACATGTTGGATGTGCATAGACAACTTAGATTTTATTTGGATAAGACTAAGACTGTTAGGAAATCTGATCAGCTCTGTGTTTTTTTTCATCCTACGTCCTTAGGCTTAGCTGTATCCAAGCAAACTATTTCTTCTTGGATTTAAAAGCTATATCTTTTTGTTATTTTTTTCATGGTAGTAGCCTTCCTTATTCTATTAAGGCTCCTTCTGCTAGAGCTGTGGCTTCTTCTGGTGCTTTTTTCAAGGGTTTGGACACTAGCTCTATTCTTTAGGCCGCTACCTGGACTTCTGTGCATACTTTTACCAAGCACTACAAGTTGGGTGGAATGTCCAGAGCTAGAGCTGGTTTTGATAGGGCCATCATGGCTTCCTGGAGGGCTCTGCTGGTCCTTCTTCCTTCCAAGTTTCTTTCTGAGCTTTGGCACTCTCCCTATTGTAAAGAATACTGCAACATTGAAATGGAAGGACATAGTACAGTTGTGTAAAATCTTACTATAAAGGTAGATGCTCTTCTCTTCACTGTTGCAGTATTCAGTCCCTCTCTACCCACTGGTACATTTCTTTTCTGAATGTAATGAGTTCCTCTCTGTCCCTTGGTGTTTCGTTCCTACTGGGGTTCTCAGTTCTTAGGATGGTATGTCCAGACATCACCTTTATGTTCTACGCTATGCGAGGAACATAAGTGTGATGTACGCCGTACCTAAAAGCAACCTAAGGACTTTGGTATACTGGCCGGATGTTGGGCCACCCTTGGCAGGGGATCTCTGTTGTAAAGAGTACTGCAACAGTGAAGAGAAGGACACCTACTGTTGTGGTAAGATGTTACACAACTGTACTTTTTTCTCATTTCTGAATTTGAATAGTGATGCATATGACTTCATAGTTTCTGAGTAGTTTACCTGCTGACAATAAAGCCTGCAAAGTTACTGCATACCTGTAGGTACCAACTGTTTCTGTTACATAAGTCAGTTTCTGCATACTTGTGTGACCTGTGACTGGTGCCATATATGCCATTAAGGAGATTAACCACTAAAGAAAGAAAGGGGACAACATTAGTTTACTTCATGTTGTAGGGTGTTGATGAAATGGACTCCTGAAGCTAGGCTACAAAATAAACCATCTGATCAACAGTCTGGTATGAAGCTTTGAGCCTATGGGGGGGTGCAGTGGTAGAGTGGTTAGCGTTGTCACCTGATAGCAAGAGGTTCTCCAGTTAGATTCTTGGTTTGGGTGCCTTCTATGTGGAGTCTGGATGTCCTGCATGCATTCGCGTGGGTTTCCTCTGGGTGCTCCAGTTTCCTCCCACATTCCAAACACATGCATCTGGAGCATTTATTCCAGGGTCTGCACTGAAAATGGGCTCTGTCCCAGTCAGACTTTCATGTAAACAAATGTTAAATAGATAAATATTCATGTAGCTTCAAATATCCCATTCATTCTTCTTTTTACATACAGTAGAATTCCTTTGCTCTGTTGTTATCCATGTCTTCATTCATAACCACAGGGTCTTGGATCCAACATCGGATCTGAGCCGGCAATATACAACGGACGGATCCAAGGCTCTGGCTCCTCCCTCTCCTATAGTACCCTGCTGCTCTCTAATCCCCAGATCTCATTTGCCATGCTTGTGGTGCAGATGCATTCCTCTGCTAGTTAAGTGCAGATTTTTCAGTCTTTTTCTTAAACTCTCGTTGTTTTGTTTTGTTTAGTGTAGTAGTTTTATTTGCTGTTTTGTATAGAGCAGTACCTCCCTCCATTAGTTGTTTAGTCAAGTTGTGTGTGTGTGTGTGTGTGTGTGTGTGTGTGTGTGTGTGCGTGTGTGTGTGTGTGTGTGTGTGTGTGTGTGTGTGTGTGTGTGTGTGTGTGTGTGTGTGTGTGTGTGTGTGGGCTTTGGCACCCTTTTTCTTCTGTTAGCCATTACGGCTTAGTATGCTGTTTTAGTTAAGCTTAGTGGGTGTAAAATGTCTGATTGGCCTGCTGGATTTAAGAAGTGCTCTTCGTGTGGTTGGAAAGTGCCTTAGTCTGATACGCATGAGGAGTGTGTTTATTGCTTGGGCGCTCCGCACCTGGAGGTTGAATGCGACCTTCGTGCCGCCTTTAACCCCAGGGCTTTAGCGGACCTCTGCAACAAGTTGCTCCTGAAGGGTCTGGTGCAAGGAGATACTAGTGTGTCCTCCTTGAAGGCTTCCTGTTCAGACCCAAAGATGAAGACCCCTTCTTCTTTTTTGCCAGCTTCCGCCACGGCTGTCAGATCGTAAGTCCCCAGATCCGATCCCAGCCCGGTCTGTCCCAGATCCGAGGTCTTTGGAGCCAAGAGCCACAGAACTTTTGATCGGATCCAGGCCCTCTTCAGATCAGAGGCCCTCAAATCCAACCGGGGGGGCAGCCCTGGATCCGACCACTGAGCCAACTAAGCATTCGGATACAGTTGAATTGTCATATCAGATTGTTACCTTGGAGGAGCCTGCAGTTTTTCCACCTCCAGGCAGAGACCACTGTCGACTGCGAGGCATTGGAGCCATTTGCCAGAGTCTGGCTGTAGGTCAGGGAGGTCTCCATCCAAGTCCACCCACTCCTCTTCTTCCTCTAGGTTGTCTAGGAGTATTCTGCCCTCAGACATGGACAGGATGATGAGGAGTTTTCTCAAGGCCCAGATAGAGTTGGGTCTCCTGGCTTCTCCTGCCCATCCGGCCAGGGGAGCCTCTTCCCCTCCAGCTTCTCGTTCTCCTCATCCGCCCCTTTTGGGTTTGGATTCCAGTGAAACAGGAAGTTTCCAGTCAGATTCCAGCAAGGCCGAGTATTCCTCCTTTCTCATCCCCACCAGGGTTCCTGGATTATTCTGTTCCTCAACCCGCAAAGCGGCATGAGCCTCGTGCCGGAGAGGCCAACACTGGCTCTGCAGGGGAGGGGGGGGTCTGCTACCATCTTTTCTGACCGATCCTTTCCTCTTGGCACATTGGCTTTTAATAGATGTCCTTCATGGATGCATCTGCAGTCATAACAACTGGGTTGTCCTGTCGTCAGGCAGCCCTTCAGTCGGCCGGATTCCAAAGTCCGGGTCCGGCTTCGGCTGATGTCGCACTTCACCCGACGTCATCTCTGTTGGTCTTCGGGTATAAAGGCATCAGCCGACGCCATTTTCCTCAGTCTTTCTTGCCGCGTGGCGCCCGAAGCAGAAGCTGTTCGCAAGTGCCGGTCGGTCGGATCCAGAGATTACTTCTACGAATACTACTAAGACTTCTAAAGCTAAGTACCCCGTTGGGGACTCTTTCTTGCCTCAGCCGATGTCAGAAAAAGTTAATAATTGTTTAACCTGTGGGAAACAAATACCTCATAAAGATTTCCACTCTTATTGTCTGCCTTGTTTAGGCTCAGCCCACGACGTAGCAGCCTGTTCGGCCTGTGCTTCGTTCAACCGACGAACGCTTAGGCATCGGTCGGAGTTTGCTGAACAGTTTTTCGGTTCTGATTTTGCGTACATTATGCCGTCGGATCCTCCGACTACCCAATCTGCCAAAAAACGCAAAGATAAAGACCGACACTCGCGGTCCGCGGTTTCGGCCGAAACCATGGTTAAGCAAACCGCGAGTGTCTCGGTTTCGGCCGAAACCGAGAAAACTGATCAAAGCACAGCTGAATCTATCTCTACAACTGAGGCCCCTGCTACCACTCTTGAAACGGCCTCAGAAATTTTATCCACTACGGTGGTTGCCACTGACTTATCAGACACCATTCGCTTGGATGTCTCTACCCCAGCACGTGGTGCTGCTAGGCCTCCAGCAGCCATGTCCATTAAGGCCTTCGCCAGGGCTAAAGCAGCAAAGACTACTAAAACAGTGCCTGTTAAACCCCCTACAACCAGGCCCTCCTCTAGTTCTCAAATGCTTACTCTGGCAGAAGATTTAATTTCATTAATTAGAGGATCTCAATCTCACCCAGACAGGGCCTCTCAGCCCCCAGAGAAGAGACCTAGGGCAGAGCCCCCTGAGCCAGTGTCCTCTGATGAGTCTGTCGATGAATCAGACATAACTGATCAGCCAGAGGCTCCCTTCTCCAATTTTGAAGACTCTGATGCTGAAGAATCCATTCCAGCTGCTTCCCCACCAGAAGAATTCTCCTTTGGGGAAACCTTACATGCCATGCGAGAGCAGTTCCAATGGCAGCAACAGGATTTTTCAGACTCCAGAAAAAGACTTAGGACTTTTCTGCACCTTCCACAGCACAGGCCCTTAGCTATACCTCCTGTTCTCTCTGTGGTGGATGATGCTTTCAATGATGTCTGCTCCGCACCAGATTCTTTACCTCCAGCCCCTGCCAAACCAGACAGATTTTACAGGCTGCCAGACACTCATCACCACCTTTACAAGGCCCCTCTTGCAGACCCCGAAACTATATCCCAGGGTCCCAAGGCAGTAGCCGCGACCATAGCAAATAACCCTATTCCTTCAGAAAGGGAAGCAAGGTCATTAGACAGATGGGGCAAAAAGGTCTACACTTCAGCTACTCTCTCAGCTAGAGCTTTAAATTGTCAGTTTCACATGATACAATACCAAGAGTTTATGCTTGATCAGTTAACTAAAAAGCTAACCACTGATGAATCTCTTGATAAGAAATATGTATTAGAAATGGTAAATAACATACAACAGGTTAGTAACCATTCCTTAAAATGTGGCTATGATGCACTGGAGGCTTCATTTAGATCAGCCATGACTGGCACAGTGATAAGAAGGCATGCATGGCTAAAGGAGCAAGCTCTACCGGATCATGTTAAAGCTAGGTTGCTAGATGCTCCTATGGATAAGACAAGTTTGTTTGGTACACCTGCCCAGCAGGTTATGAAGAAAATGGAAGAAAAGGCAAAATCTGTTCAAACGGTTAAAGATTTCTTGCAGGTTCAACCCCAAGGTTTAGCAGGAACTGGCCTGCCAAAATTGGTCCTTTCCTGACTCCACAAGACCTCAAAGGGGCAGGAATAGACGTTCCAGAGGCAGAAACCAATCCAGGGAGGTGCCTACAGAGGACGACAGTGGCAAGGTAACAACAGAGGCACAGACACAACCTCTGCCACTACATCAACTCAACCACAGTGACTTAACCTAAATCCGCCTACCAGGGAACAAATAGCAGCTCCCTTAGGCGGAAAATTAACCTTATTTTCAAAGAACTGGCACTATATAACAAAAGACAAGTGGATTTTACAAACCATAGATCAAGGTTACGGTTCCACTTCCACACTTTACCAGTCAAAAGAGGAATGCCAAATCTACCGCCAAATCAAAAAACAGAGGCTCTACAACAGATAATGCAGTTAGCAAACATGAGAGCTGTGGAAAGAATGCCAACAGCAGAGCAAGGAAAGGGGTTCTACTCCAGACTATTCCTAG
The DNA here is from genome assembly GCF_019279795.1 of Protopterus annectens. Classification (NCBI taxonomy): domain Eukaryota; kingdom Metazoa; phylum Chordata; order Ceratodontiformes; family Protopteridae; genus Protopterus; species Protopterus annectens. The sequence continues at coordinate 1,207,377,589 of NC_056726.1, forward strand.
TTCCAAGAAAGGAAAAAAGTTGGAGACCAATCCTCGACCTGTCCGCCTTAAATACATACATCATTGTCCCAAAATTCAAAATGCTGACCCTACAGCAACTTCTTCCCATGCTGGGCAAGGAGTGTTGGCTGGTAACTCTAGATCTCAAGGAGGCATACCTGCACGTCCCCATTCGACCAATCTGCAGAAGATACCTCAGATTTCTTGCAGGATCAGAGCACTATCAATTCTCAGCATTGCCCTTTGGCTTATCTACTGCGCCCAGAGTATTCACAAAATGCCTGGCATCAGTAATCGCCCATTGCAGACTACAGGGAATTCAAATTTACCCATACCTAGACGACTGCCTGCTACAAGGGGACAACAAAAGCAAGCTGACAACAGATTTACAAAGGGTCATTTACTTGCTGCAAGCACTGGGATACACAGTCAATCTACAAAAGTCAAGGCTGATACCATCCCAAACAAGGACATTCTTGGGCTGAATTGGACACAGTAAAACAGATGGCATTCCTAACAAAGGAAAAACAAAAGAACTCCTCTTTACTTCTTGGCACTAACAAAACTGAACAAGTTAACAGCAAGAAAAGTACTGCAGGCCTTGGGCTTCATGGCATCATGCATAATCTTGGTTCCACTTGCCAGACTACATATGAGAAAACTACAGTGGTACCTAAAGAATTTATGGTCTCAACACAGACACAGCCTAGAAACAGAAATCCCACTAATTCCATGCTTAAAACAGGAGTTCCTATGGTGGGCTCAGGCATGCCAGTCAAACCCAGGGCTGCCCTTTCGCAGATGTCAAGCAAGCCAGACCATCACAACAGACGCTTCAGACCTAGGATGGGGGGCCCACATGCTGGACAAATGCGTGCAAGGATTGTGGACACAGGATCAACTTCACCTGCACATCAACCTAAAAGAAATGCTGGCAGTAAAACTGGCAATCCAAAAGTTCAGACCATTTCTCAAAGAGGGCCAGTTGATGATAAGGACAGACAACACCACAGTCATGTGGTACATCAACAAACAGGGAGGCACTCATTCATACCCCCTATGCAGAATGACTTTGGAGCTGTGGACCCTGGCACTCAGCTACAACATCCAGTTACAGGCAATATTTGTACCGGGAAAAGAGAATACTCTAGCAGACATATTAAGCAGAACCACATCGGATGCCCACGAATGGAAGCTGCACCGGACATCTTCAAGACCATCTCAAAGAAATGGGGAATGCCTCAGATAGATCTATTTGCATCACCTACCAATCACCAGCTCAAAAATTCTGCACAAGGACATTCCACCCACTAGCATGGAAAGTGGATTCGCTCTCCTTCAGCTGGAAAGGCCTAACAGCATATGCATTCCCACCTCTTCCCTTGATACACAAGGTATTACTAAAAATCAAGGAAGAACGTCCAAGGATAATCCTGATAGCTCCAAACTGGCCAAGACAACACTGGTACCCACTGCTGAGGAGCATGTCTCGAACAATATGTGGCCAATACCCTGATGCCTTTGATGTTAACTCAGAACAACTACAGCATCATACATCCAAACCTAAAACGTTGCAACCGACTGCATGGAACATCACATAGCAGCAGCTAATCCATAACTTTCCCAAAGAGTTAGAGACATTATTCTTGAAGCACGCAGACCTTCAACAAGAAGAAACTATGCTGGAAAATGGAAAAGGTTTGTCATTTGGAGTACTGAAAGAGGAAAAGATGTGTCAAACATAGATATGCCTAACATTCTGGAGTACCTAGCCGAACTTCTTCATTCAGGCCTGTCCTACTCCTCCATCAAGATACATGCATCAGCTATTTCAGCAGAATACAGCTTTGATCCACCTGTTTTTTCTCACCCTTTGCTCAGGCAGTTCCTCAGAGGAATCAATAATGTAAAACCTCCAAGGAAACCACCATTACCAGCTTGGGACTTAAACTTTGTGCTAGAAAAATTGACACTATCACCCTTTGAACCAGCAGCAACAGCAGACCTACAACACCTGTCATGGAAAACTGCTTTCCTACTGGCAATTACTTCAGCAAGGAGGGTTTCAGAACTACAGGCCTTAATGGCAGTGCAACCCTTCCTAATCTTCCACCAAGATAGAGTGTCCATGAGGACTAATCCTACATTTATGCCTAAGGTGGTATCCAGAATGTCTTTAAACCAGGCAATCCACCTTCCTACCTTCTTTCCCAACCCACAAAACAGAGGGGAAAGAATATTGCATACCTTGGATGTACATAGACAGCTACGCTACTACTTGGACAGAACAAAAAGTAGCAGAAAGACTGACCAACTTTTTGTAGCCTATGCAACAGGAAGGGAAGGAAAAGCTATTTCCAAACAGACAATCTCCAAATGGATAGGAAATTGCATACGATTCTGTTATGCCTTCCATGGAAAACCAATTCCACAGAACATAAGACCTCATTCTACAAGGGCAACAGCCACTACCACAGCCTTCTTACGAGGAGTGGCAACCAAAGACATTGTTGAGGCGGCTACTTGGACCTCCGTGCATACATTTGCCAAGCATTATAATTTGCCTCTATATTCCAGATCCCGAGCAGGGTTTGCCACTGCTGTACTGCAAGGGATCCTAAACACACCATAATCTAGTTTTATCCTCCTCCCTTGTTGGCTATGGTATTCTACCCAGTTGTTATGACTGCAGATGCATCCATGAAGGACATAGTACAGTTTTGTACCTACCATAAATGTAGATGTCCGAACTGGATAGCATCTGCAGTCAGGATTACCTCCCTCCTTCCCTCTGTGGTACTCCAAGGGTGTTTACCCTCCTAATAGCTAGCTGGTGGGGAGTCTTTATGGTGTATTTGTTTGTATATATGTGCATACATGCTTATTTTTATGTTTACCTCTATCTTTTTGGAAACATTGGCATCTATCTAAATTTTAGCCTTCAAGAGGGCTACTGGCATCGGGGGCAAGAAACACTGAGGAAAATGGCGTCGGCTGATGCCTTTATACCCGAAGACCAACAGAGATGACGTCGGGTGAAGTGCGACATCAGCCGAAGCCGGACCCGGACTTTGGAATCCGGCCGACTGAAGGGCTGCCTGACGACAGGACAACCCAGTTGTTATGACTGCAGATGCTATCCAGTTCGGACATCTACATTTATGGTAGGTACAAAACTGTACTTTCTGGACCAGTATCATCTGGGGGTTGGTGGCAGTTTCCGGGCAGGTTTCTCCCCTCTGATGGACTTCACCCTTGGACATGGGGGACTGGCACGTTTCCAGCCCCTCTGCTTTCCTGGTGGCAGAGAGGACCTTATCCAGGTCTGGAGTTCCCTCTGCCACACCTCCGTGTCTATCCCTACCTTCCCTGTACCTCGGCTGGTGAGGACTCTCATCCTGTCACAGGTCAGCCCTCCAGATTGAGCCTTCAGGGGTTTTTCTCCACTCTGGAAATCCCTGAGCCCCCAAAGTAGGAGGTTCGTCATAAGAGAAAGTGCAAGAGGAGGCACTTAGACTTCCCTGTGGACTCCTTCACTGAGGATATGGACCTCGAGGAAGGATAAAGGTTCCCAAGATCTCCACCAGATGATGTCTCCTTCTGAGACATCATTGAGCTCCTAAAACAAAAGGGCAGATGGTTTCCCCAATCCCTGTTTTCGAAGAAGTCTGTATTTCTAAAGGCCTTCGGGATGGACCCATCTACCTCCTGGGTGTCCGTCCCCCCCCCCCTGCTGATGAGTTAGCGGATCTGATCGCCAGCAGGTCCTGGAAGGAACCAGACATGGTGGCACCTGTTCCAAAGAGGGCCGACAAATTCCTTAGTTCCCCTGCGAACTGTTTGTTCTGGAGTAAGGGCGTTACCAGTCGATGCCATTGTGGTTGCCGCTGCCACGAAGAAGGAGCTAGCAGAGCAGAGCTCCACAGTCCATCCCCTGAACAGGAAGTCCCGAGAAAAAGACCATTTTAGGAACCGGGTGTACATCTCAGCTACCTTTGGACTGAGGGCGGCGAACTATTTGGCACATTTTATCTGCCTCCAAATGGATTTGGTTCAAGAGCTCTCCACCTCCTTTGCAGAGTTATTGCCAGCTCAGAACCTCAAGCAGGTGTCTCCCAAGCTTGCCACTCTGACCTCTGTGGCAAATTCCTCGATGAGGCTAATCTTCAATGCTGTGGAGGCTACCCCTCGAGCTGCTGGCATGGGCATTGCCTTGTGGCGTCATGCATGGCTACACTTGTGCGGGTTCACTGAACCCTTTAAGGAGTCATTTACTAATGCCCCCTTCAATGGTTCCACTCTTTTTGGACCTGCTTTCACTATTTTTACTTATATCTTTTTGGACCTTCCATGAAGGACACCTTGACTCACGGTGAGCAGGAAGGGAAGACTCTTGTGTGCTGTGGGAATCAAACTTTTGGCCCTCCAGATGTCCTTTTCTAAGACCCAGTGAAGAACCAGAAAGATGAAGTTCCATAAGGTGCAGTCTCCCTTTCAGATGCTCTGGAGGCTTCCTCTTCCAGAGGCAGGGGGAGAGGTTTCAATGGATGCTGCCCCCCTCATGGCGGGGGGGGGGGGGTCCACATAGTCAGGGCTTCAGGGAACCATTCTCGGAGCAGCCCTTTCAGTGCTCTCTTGAAGCATTTCTTGGCTGTTCTGACCTGGGAGGCAGTTGGGGGTGCATTTCCCTACACCCACTAGCCTGGGCAAGAATCACTTCAGATCAGTGGGTGTTAAACATAATTTCCAGGAGCTATTTCATTCCCTTTTTGGAACCCCCCTCCAGTGAGAAGTTATCTCCCCAATGTTCCACCCATTCAGAGGGAGGTGACCCTCAAAGAAGTTCAACAACTTCTTCAAAAAAGAGCCATCCAAGAGGTCCCAGCAGGACAAAGAGGATCCAGGACTTATTCTCGCTTCTTTTTAGTGCCAAAAAAGATAGGGAACCTGGTTTGGATCTCAGCAATCTCAGACTTTCAGTCAAGAAGCCAAAGTTCCAAATGGTCACTGCTCAGTCTGTTCTGCCCCTATTCTGTAGGATGTGCTCAATAAATCTCCAGGAAGCCTGCTATCACATCAAGATAGACAGGCATTCCAGGAGACATCTTTACCGCCGGCTAGGGGCCATTCATTATCAGTAAAAAGCCCTACACTTTGGTCTCACCACAGCCCCCTGTGTGTTTACCAAATGCATGGCAGTGGTAGCGGCTCACCAGCATTTGCAGGGGTTCCATGGCTTTCTGTACCTTGACGATTGGCTCCTCACAGCATCTTGCGGCATCATCTGCCTCAAGCAACTCAGAATCTTCTTTTCCTCTTCCGCCAGCTGGGTATAACCGTCAATCTGGCAAAATCCAGTCTCACCCCCACTCAACAATTGGAGTTCATAGGAGTTCAGTTGGACTCCGTGTTGGAGATTGCAACTGTGCTTCTGCACAGAATTCAATTGATTCAGGAACAGGTCACACAGATTTTGGACCTGTCTTACCCCCCAGTTCTTTTAGTTATTTGGGCTCCCTGTTCCATGGCCTCGGCCATTCTCTTTATCCCTCTGGCCAGGTACCACATGCGGGTTTTACAGTGGACCTTTAGCAGTCCAGTGGTTGGCTGTTATTCATCCTCTATGACCATAAAACTGATGCTTGTTTGCAGACGTCACCTCCAGTGGTAGCTTCAGTTGCAGGATCTCTCCTTAGGCAGGCCCTTTTCTCTCCCTCTGCCCACGGCCAGTGTGACCACGGACTCCTCCCTCCTGGGATGGGGGGCATTTTGGGGGAAAGACAGTCCAAGGTATGTGGTCCCCAGTAGAGACCAAGTTGCATATAAATGTCCTAGAGATGAGGGCAGTTCTTCTATCATTGCAAGCCTTTCAGAACTGCCTCCCTCGAGGGAGGATTGCAGTCCAGGCAGACAATATGTCTGTTGTCTGGTATGTCAACAAAGAAGGGGGAACACGCTCTTACCCATTGTGCAGAGGCCATGAGAGTGTGGGAATGGGCTGTATCCTCCGTCTGCTTCCTTATTGCAATACCTGGGGATTCCAACGTGTTGGCCGACGGGCTCAGCAGATCTAGCTTGAGTCCTTACCAGTGGTCCCTCAATCCTTCAGTGGTGAAACAGATTTTTGACCATTGGGGTCAGCTGTGCTGACACCTTTTTGCCTGTCCAATCAACCACAAATGCAGCAGATATTTTGCCCTTATCCCCCCTCAGGGGGAGCCTCCAAGGGATGCTGTAATCCACGATTAGCCTCCGGGTCTTTTTTGCGCATACCCTCCCATTCCCTTAATACCCAAAGTTCTGCAGAAAGCACAACGACTGAGGACATCCCTTATCATCATTGCCCCTTTCTGTCCGCATCAACCATGGTTCCCCCTCATTGGGTCCCATTTGAAGTATTTGCCTTGGATACTAGATCCCCATCAGGATCTGATTTCCCACCCGTCGGGGCTTCCTCCTCCAAATGTTCGGACCCTTAGCCTTAACCGCATGATTTCTCCAGTTCCAGTGATAATTAAACAATCCAGGCTTGTATTCCCCATTAAACATATTATTTGGTCTCCCAAAACCTTCTACCAGGAAAGTGTACAGCACCAAGTGGAAAAGGTTTTCGATCTGGGCAAGGAGGAGGAATCTGGATCCCTTTTCTGCTTTGGTTTCATATATACCTTTGTTCTTGTCCTCCCTTTTGCAAGAGGGACCAAGTTTTTCCACTATTACGCTTCAGTTGGTGATGATTTCTAATTTTCATGAGGGCTCGGAACCCACCTTTTCATCTAGGCTTTATAAGGCATTTATTTGTTTATTTTATTTATTTTACATTTGTTGACCGGGCTAGTCTAACTGGATACATGTCCATTTTCATGAAAGAGGTCTTTATCCTTTGCCCTTCAATTAATGACCCTTCACCTCCTTGGGACTTCACATTGGTTCTGCAATCTTTTAGAGCCCTTTTGAGCCTGCCAGTTCCTGTGATCTCAAGTTTCTGTCTTGGAAGACGGCCTTTGTAGTCGCTATCACTTCAACTAGGTGGATTTCAGAATTGCAAGTTCTCTCCATTACTCCCCCTTATATGATCTTTCACAAGGACAGGGTCTCTCTGACAACGAATCCCTCCTCCTTTCCCAAGGTTGCTTCTGAGTCTATCCTTAATCAGTGCATTCAACTTCCAGTGTTTTTCCCCAGATACCCCAACAGAGGAAAGTATATACTTTAGTTCTACTTGCATAGGACTAAGGATTTTCATGAGTCAGAACACCTTTTCGTGGCCTTCTCTGAGAACAGGCATGGCCTTCCAGTCTCCAAGGTCACTATTTCCAAATGGATTTCTAGCTGCATTTCTATGGTCTGCAGTCTGAATCACCTGGAGATTTTAGACCATGTTAGAGCCCATTCTACTAGATCTGTGGCCACTTCTTCAGCCTTTGTAGCAAGGCTTTCTATTGATGATATCTGTTCTGCTGCCACTTGGTCTAATCCTCACACTTTCATATCCCATTACAGGCTGTATTTAGTTTCTAGGAGTAGGACCTCTTTTGGCTTCACCATGCTCCTTTCTCGAGGTCTCCTAGGATATTTGGTAGCTGGGGACTCTGATCCTGTGGTGATGAATGAAGACATGGATAACATCAGATAAAGAGTTATGTACTTACCATAACTTGGCATCTGTGTTATCCTTTGTCTTCATTCATTAAATTTCCAACCTGCCAACCCCCTTCTGGTTGTCTGGTGGAGGAAGTTGGAGTGGGTTTCTCTCTACCGTTTTAGGAATAGCTCAGAACTATGGCAGCAAACTCGATCTGGTGATTAGAAAGCAGCAGGACATTATGGGAGAGGGAGGAGCCAGAGCCTTGGATCCATCTGTTGTATATTGCCAGCTCGGATACAATGTCAGATCCAACACCCTGTGGTGATTTATTTATTTTTTATTTATTTGCAGTTTGTTAACCGGGAAAGTCCACTGGGCCAGAATGAGCCCGTTTTCAATGGAGGCCTGGAGAGAAAAGCACCATATACAATTATTACAAAGCTAATATTAACAAAGTTAACACGTACAATACAGTTTTCAAAAAGTACTAAAACACAGTAATATAGAAGACAGAATAATAACATTTGAGCAACACAGTAATATAGATGACATAACGTTCGAGTAGGGTGTTGTAACATAGTATTGAATGAAATTAAAACATAAGTATTTTGGAGTACATATGTATAATTTGCAGTGCAGGCATTTATGCACTCAAAAGTTTCATGAGGTGAGAGGGAGGAAGAATTAGTGGAGGAGAGTAGAACAGTGAAAGGTGAATAGGTTAAATTATGAGAAAGGAAAAAAGGAAGAGGGAGTGGAAATGAAATGAAAGGAGCCACTAGGTTGAGTTATGAGAAAGGAAAAAGAGAGAGGGAGTGGAAATGAAATGAAGGAAGTCACTAGGGTGAGTTATGAGAAAGGAGGAAAGGGAGAGGGAGTGGAAATGAAATGAAGGAAGTCGCTAGGGTGAGTTATGAGAAAGGAAAAAGGGAGAGGGAGTGGAAATGAAATGAAATGAAGGGAGTCACTAGGGTGAGTTATGAGAAAGGAAAAAGGGAGAGGGAGTGGAAATGAAATGAAGGGAGTCACTAGACTGAGTTTTGAGAAAGGAGGAAAAAAAGTTTTTTGAAAGGAAGGAAAAAAAAGGAAGGGTGAGTAGAAAGGAGGGGTACATAGGATTCTTGGATTGAATGGATGATAAGTATGGTGATGGGACGGGCTGTGCCATCTGCTGCTAGCTTGAGAAAGTTAGATGGAAGGTTGTTTGGGGCATGAAAGCATGGTTTTAGTTTTAGTAGAAGTTTTTATGGTGTGTATCGAGACAGGTTGTATGGTAAAGGGGGGAGATGAGTAGTGTTGATGTCAGTGGGACTTGGGATGAGGGTGGAGTAGAAGTGTTACTGGAGAATGATGTGGTGAGCTTGGCTATTGAATCAATAAAGAAAGAGATGAATTGGGTAGCTAAGATATGATCTGGAGAGTTATTGTCAGAGCAGGGATTGTCTTTTTTGCCAGGAGGGAGGAGAGCAGATATACTGTTCCAAAATTGTTGGGGGTTGGATCTATTATTGTTTTGAAGCTTGGAGTAGTAGGACTTTCAGTCTAAAGCAATTTGTTTTTTCACTTTATTATGAAGTTGCTTATACTCAATAAGAGTGTTAAGTGTTTTAGACTTATGGTAATGCTTCCAAGATTTATCTCAGAGATGCATGAGTGTAATAGTTGCTTTAGTCAGCCAAGGGTTAGATTTGGTTTTGATTCTTTTAGCTCTGGGGGGAGCAAAGCTGTCTAGTAGGTTATTGAATGTAGTATTGAAGTATGTAACAGCGTCAAGAGGGAGAGTTTTTACAGGGTTCCAGGTCATATGTTTTAGTGAGTCAGAGAAAGCTAGAGGGTTGAAGTTTTTTAGGGTACAGGTTGTTATGTAGTTGTGGTGAAGATGGAGGGAGGATGGTGAGTGACGAGCAGGGGCAATGAGATGATTGCTGAGGGAGTCGGGTAGGGTGCCGTTGTCAGAAATGGAGTTAGGGTGAGAAACTAATATCCAGTCCAGAATACTACCGGAATTGTTACCTTTATTAAATCTGGTAGGAGAGGTATTTATTTGGGTGTAGTTGTATAGGTTTATATTCTGAGGTGATGTAGGTGATTGAATAGAAGCCCAGTTTATATTTACGTCACCTAGGAGTATAGTTTCATTGTGATGAATGAAGACATAGGATAACACAGATGCCAAGTTATGGCAAGTATATACCGCTTTTTTTGCTCTTTGTTTTACTTATTGCGTATATGTTTATGCTGTTTTAGGAGCTTGCAGCAGCTGAACGTGCAAAGCGTCAAGCCCAGCAGGAAAGAGACGAAATGGCCGACGAAATGGCAAACAGTGCTTCTGGCAAGTAAGTGTCTGTTGACTTATTACATGACAAATGTGCAGCTTTTAATGGAACTGAAATAATTAGCAGCATGCTTTGTTCAGACAAAACTTATGAAAAAATATACTAAATGTAGATCATCGCCTGTCATTTGTTCTTATGCTTAGAAACTAAACCTATTTATAGTGATACAGTTGCAAAATAGAGTAAAAATGACTGACAGAGGAAGGGCAGTATTTTTATTTATTGAAGACCAGTTCAATAATCATATTTTCATTTTGTTTCCTCAAGAGTGGTCCCTTTAAGGAGATTAACCGATAAAGAAAGAAAGGGCAAACAATTAGATTACTTCATGTTGTAGGGTGCTGATGAAATGGACTCCTGAAGGTAGGCTACAAAATGAACTATCTGAGCAACAGCGTGGTGTGAACATTTGAGCCTATGAACCTGTGAAGCAAAAATATTAGAGGTAATGAGGGACAGCTTCACATAAAGTATTTGAAGCACATTGCCCTACTGCAAAGCAAATTTGTGATCTTTGCATCCGGCAAGCATGTAAGGAGGACTCTAGTTTGTGTTATATAGTCCAGAGAGAAAGGAATCTGTTGGGTATCCATGTCAGGGAAGGGGCCTGGCCCTTAAAAGGAGAAGTCATCAGGAGTTATTAGTGTCTGGGTTGAAGGCAGGGTTGCCAGACATCCTTATTTGAGCGGGACTGTCCCGAGATCAGCAGCCCAATCCCGAGTCCCACACTGCCTTTTAAAATTATGGTGAAACAGGCTATGCTTTGTGATTTTTGATTGGCTCCTATGCTGGCATAAGAGCCAATCAGAAATCTCAAAGCAGAGCCACTTCTGTTGAATGTGAAACAGCAGGCTGTTCTGCATTGAACAGAAGAGGCTTGGCTGTCAATTGGTCCATTCATTCCCTGTCACTGGGGCAAGGGTTGGCTGGGAGGGGCTATCATTCACACAGCCATCAGAAAGAGTTTGAAGGTTTTTACTATGTGCTCTAATTTTCTCCATGGGCACTCATCCTTTAGAGCAGAAGGTGGATGTGCAATAGATTTAATGCTCTGGTTGTCTCTTACTTCCACAAAGGATGTGGCCAGCAGACAGCTCCTTCTCCTCCCTTCAAGCATGAAAATTGGTTTCACCATTCTCCACTTGACAAACCACACTTCCCTACCATACCCCTTCACTTCTCTTCCTCACTGCCTAGCTTCTACAAGCTGGGCTGCTATTCAAACCCTGATCACCTCGGTCACAGTAAGAGTATGATACCTCTGCATCATGGAGCCATGCTAAGAAGGTAAATGGTATGAGGGACAGACATAAGTCACACCCTTTCTGAACTAAGTTCATGCTAGAAACAATCATTTGTTTTTTTTTTATTTTTCCAGCTGTTTCTTTTTCTTATTTAGTGAGAGCTAAGCTTGTACCTTTTTCTATGCTTGACCAGATGAAAAGAGAGACAGAAGAGCTGCACCACTATCAGACACCTTGTAGAGCATCCTTAAGTATTATTTCAATTCTTGTCATTGTTATGCAGCAAGGACTGGTCTTTGATTGGTCTTCGTCCATGGAGCAGTCCTTTGACTTCTCTAGTACATGCATGATGTTGGCTGCTGGGAATAGGACGGATTTAACCAGGATTCCCACTGGGCTTAGCAGGACTTAACAGCTCAGATTGAGGAGGTTCCACTGTATCCTTCTGTGTGAGCAGGGCTTGCCAGACAGGTTCACCCACTTGACATCAGTAGATTCCTTTTTTTCTCCTTTTTCTAAAAAGCTTCATTGATGGCCCAGATACAATTGTCCTTGAAGCAAGACTTAGATGCTGTCAGATTCCTAGCTGTTTGTTAATCCACGTTCCAGTTGTTTGAGGGTTTCAGTTTTAAACAGAAGGTGCTGTTTGAGGAGCAAGTCTTTGAAGAAGTAGTTCTTCTCATGGTTCACCTTACTCTAGAGAGAATTCCAAAGGCAAAAGTGCCAGATAGATACAGTCAGGTAGGATGGTACAGGTTTAGTGTAGAAATCAGCTTATAGCATTATGTTTCTTTGCAATGTTTCTATGCACGCACCCCCCATCTTGATATTATGTATTTCAGTCACCTGTTAGGATCATAGGATCGAAGTAAACACAAGGCAACTGAATCTTGCGACCAGTTACACCTTGCCAGTACCCACCCTTAGACTGTACCTCCTTTTTCAAGGAGGCCTATTGCAGTCAAGCACTTTTTATAAAAAGGGTTTTGAATACCCATCCAATCATCTAGTTCCTGTTTTAAGGAAGGTAATGTATCACACTGCTGTATTTGCTAAAGGAGTCTTTTTTAGAGGTGGGGAAGGAGCTGCATAATGAACCTATTTCTGTACTATGCTGTATTTATTTGCTGATGAAAATTTAAATCCGTGGTTTTGGTACATGTGGAACTACAATGGAGCTAGAACCACTAGGTCCAAAAGTGTACAGAAGGTAAGGCAATGAAACCCCCTCAGAATTATAGTATGTACTATGTTAAAGGGACAGTGTTTCTAGTCTTTTCCGGTAGCTTCTTAATTAGGAACCTTTCTAGTTGTTTGATATATCTGTTGAGGTGCATACCAAAGGTGGCATTGTATTTTGTAATGACCTCTTTAGATCTTGATGGTATTCCTTTGGTAATTAGCTGCCCTAAGTAGAAGAACTTTGTGACTGTTGTCATTATACAATGATTAACGTTGATGGAGTTATCAACCCAGGTTTCCAAGGTCTTTAACGTCATTCTCATTGTGAAGTTGGATATCGTCTGTGTTGTATGCTGGGGGAGGAGTTGTTTACAAAATGTGACAATGTTGCACCTTTTTGCATTTAATTTGAGCCCTTTTTTCCCATAATAGGTATTTCATAGGCAGGTACTAGGCTATCGGCCCTGGGGCCTATACAAGCCCAGCCAAAAAGGTACCCTGGCTTTTGCCACCCAAGAAAATTATTTTCTTGTGCCACTGTTGAGCAGAGCCACAGAGGTGATCCCCGGGGTGAATTTCCTATTTCCCATCCAATCATCAAGATTTTTCTTGAAGAGTGCTAATGAGGAGCTTTGTTTGATATAGATAGGTAGTTTATTTCAGAGTATGGGAAGTCTCTGGGACAGGAGTCTATCCCTCCGGCATGTTCTGTTTATTGTGGTGACAAGGTTTAGGTCCCTAGAGCGTGTAGCTCGGAGGGATTGGGATTTCTTTAAGTGGAGCATGTCCAACAGCTCTGGGTTTGACATAGCTTTGTATGTTAGGCAGAGATCACCTCTGAGTAGGCGTTATGCGATGGAGTAAAGCTGGAGTTTTTTGAGACGGTCTGCGTAGGGCATCTGTTTGAAGCCAGTAATCCTCTTTGTGAGGTATTTCTGCGGCCTTTCCAGTTGTTGTAGATGTCTTGTGAGGTACATACCAAAAGGGGCGTTGTACTCTATAATGGGTCTAATGAGTGATGAGTAGAGGGAAACAATGACCTCTTTTTTTCTGGATGAGAAATCTTTTGTGATGAGGTGTGCCACGTAGAAGGATTTCTGACTACTGTGGCGATGTGATTATCAAAGGAGAGACTACTGTCCACCTGTGTCCCAAGGTCTCTTATCACACGTTCGGTGTTAAGTATACTACCGCCTATGTTGTAGTTCATGGGTACAGAGTTTTTACCAAAGGGGATGACAATGCACTTTTTGGCAATGAGCTTGAGGCCATGGCTTTGAAACCAGTCATCTGTCTCAGTGAGGCCCTTTTGTAGGATGTCCACATAGTTAGGAGTTTCAATTATGGCTCCTAGTTTGCAGTCATCTGCAAACTTCATTATGCAAAGACCTTCTGTGTTAGCCTGTACTTCAGAGAAGTAGATAACAAACAGGAGAGGACCCAGGACTGGACCCGTGGTACTCCACTTGATACTGGTCTGAAGTCAGATTTGGAGTCTGCTACTTTCACAGTGTGAGTTCTGTCAGTGAGCCAGTTGGCAACCCGTCTTGTGACATAGGGATTTATACCTAGTTTAGTGAGTTTATCTATAATTCCAGAGTGGGGGATGGTGTCGAAAGCCTTGGCAAGATCTAGATAGGCTATGTGAACCACCTTACCCTTGTCTGCAGCTTTGGTGACTGCTTCAAAGAAGTCTATCAGGTTTACGAGACATGATCTGCCTTTTACAAACCCAAACTGGGTGGGGTTCAGAGTTTGGAGATTACCAATGTCTTTGTTTATAAGTTCCATGATGATACTTTCCATGGCCTTGCAGACCAGACTCATCAGACTAATGGGGCGGTAGTTCCCGGGGTCCGCGGTGGCTCCCCCCTTGTGGAGTGGGATAACCGTTGCTGTGCGCCATTCAGCAGGCACAAAGCCTGAGGTGAGGCTATGATTGAACATGGTACTTAGGTGGGGTGCCAGTTTGTTCTGTAGTTCGTGTAGCACGCAGCCTGGGATGTTGTCTGGTCACGTGGATGCTGTGTTCTTGGCTTTGGAGAGTGTGTTTTTTACCTGGGCAGCCGTGATTACAGGAACTTTGCATTCTTCCGGTATAGAGATGGGCTCTTTAGGGGGTGAGTGGGGGGTAAAGTTAGCACTGAACCTATCTGCCAGGATGTTGGCAATATCAGTTGGGTCTGTATATTTAGTGCCATTGGGCTGTAACTCAGAGCAGATCTGAGTGTTGCCATTGTGATTCTTGACATGGCTATAGAATGCTTTGTGGTTGTCTTCAGAATCAGTGGCGATTTTGTTTTCGTAACTAGCTTTGGAGGATTTTATCAGGGATTGCAGCTTCTTACTGAGGCTGACCAGGGAGCTCCTCCACTCATGGGATTTTACTCTATTTTGCAACAGTTCCTTCCTTCTGTTGTACAGTTTGTTTTTGGCAGGGGACCACCAGATTGGCTACCTTTTTTGGAGGATAGCGTCTTGATTCTGTTTGGATAGCACGATCCATGCACTCATGTAAGTGCTTATAAAGTGCAATTGTGTAGGATTCAGTAGTCGTAACTGTATTGTCCATCTGCATGGGTGTCATGAAGTTCACCACTTCTGTCTTAACAACCATGAAGTTGGCTTTGAGAATTTTTTTACCATGGTTTCCTTAATGGGGGGTGGGGGCAGGATGTGGATATCTAGGGTAATTAGCTTATTGTCGGATTGGACCCGTGAGGCGTTGATTTCAGGTGTGGAACACCGGTCAGTCATGTTGGTAATGACTAGATCTAGGATATTGTTGCCCCTGGTGGGGGTGTGGATAAGTTGATCCAGGCATTGGCTTTACCTCCAGTTTGGCTAGATAAGTGCATCTCTCACAGGTTGTAGTGTTGGGTGGGAGGAGGAGAGGGTTGTCTGTGTACATGAGGCAATTTCTACATTGCTCCAAGATGCCCAGATTCATCAGATAGACAGGAGAGAACACTGGGAGTTGACCCTTGGACATGCCTGAATAAAAAAATATTTTCCTCTAGATAAGTGAGGAAAGTGAGTACAAGAACTGTTTTTCTCTAAGCAAGTGAGGAAAGTAAGTACCAAACTGTTTTCCTCTAGGAAGGTTGAGTGCTGTAGTAATTAGTAGGTTATTTAGTGCTTACAAGATGTTCATCGTGCATACAGCTGCAGTAATCACAGATGGGTTTTCTGCCGTCAGGCGGTCCCTCGGTCGGCCGAATTCCAAAGTCTTGGTCCAGCGTCGGTTGTCGTCGCTTTCTCTTCTGACGTCAGTGAGGCCAGAGTATATAAGACACAGCCGACGCCATGTTCTTCAGTCTTTTTTGCCGCGCAGTGCCCGAAGCAGAAGCAGTTCACAAGTGCCGGTCGGCCAGCTCCTGAATTACGGAAATTTTGGAACCGAAGTCTTCATTAAAGCTAAGTACCCCGTTGGGGAAACTTTTCTTGCCTCAGACCGATGTCAGAAAAAGTTAATAATTGTATTTCTTGTGGGAAGCAAATACCGCATAAGGATTTCCATTCCCTCTGCATACCTTGTTTAGGCCCAGACCACGACGTCTCGGGCTGTCGATTTTGCGCTCCCTTCAATAAACGCACTATTAAGCATCGGGCGGAGTTCGCCCAACACTATTTTGGTAAAGCTTTTGATTATAAAATGTCGTCGGACACTCCGACTACCGTTTTGTCGAAAAAACGCAAGGACAAGGACTGACACGCGAGGCCCGCGGTCCCCGCCGACACCACGCCAAAACAGGCTACACGTGGTCCGGTTCTCAGCGAGACGCCTTTGCAGTCCCTGACTACCGACGACACTCCTTTGGCAGTGTCCTCTGTACCCGAGACCGCTGGGTCCTCGGCCCTTTCCCAGACTACAACCGAAGCCTTTGCTAATGTGGAGCCTACTAATGTGGACAGGTCCACCTCCACCCATGGTGTCTTTAGACCCTCATCTTCCTTTTCTATTAAGGCCTTTACTAAATCCAAAGCAGCCAGGCATCCCAAGAGGCCTGTTGCACAGGGCCCATCTCCAGGTCCCATGCCTAAAAAACAGATGCTTAAAATGGCTGAGGATTTAATTACTCTTATCAGGGGTTCTCAACCCCCTCCAGACAAGAGACCCAGAGTGGGGGAAGATTCTCCCTCTTCTGATCAGGGATCCATTTTATCAGAACATTCTGATGTAGAGGAACACTCTTACTCCCCTTTTGAGGATTCGGATGCAGAGCAGTCCATCCCTTCTGTATCCCCTCCCGAGGATTTTTCCTTTGGGGAAACCTTGCACACCTTGAGGGAACACTTCCATTGGGAAGGCCAAGACTTTTCAGATTCCAAGAAAAGACTTAGGGAATTTCTTTTGTTACCTCAACACAGACCTCTGGCGATACCCCCTGTTTTGGACATACTTGATGATGTTTATTCGGAGGCTTGCCTCAACCCGGATTCTCTGCCTCCTGCACCAGTCAAACCTGATAGGTACTACAGAGTACCTAACTCTCACCAATTTCTCTTCAAAAGCCATAATGCTGACCCTGAAACCATTTCACAAGGCCCCAAGGGATTGAAGGCCTTCACTGCCAAGAATCCACTTCCTGCAGAAAGAGAGTCAAGATCTTTAGAAAGGTGGGGAAAAAAGGTATATACCTCGGCCACCCTAGCCATGAGGGCCTTAAATTGTCAGTTTCATATGCTTAAATATCAACAGTTCCTGTTATCACAATTAAGGAATAAAATGTCTCAACCTGAACAACCAGATTTGAAGGAGTTACAGGATATGATGCATAGTGCAGAGCAAGTGGGTAAACACACTTTAGAATGTGGTTATGATGCCCTAGAGGCCTCAAGTAGAGCGGCTGCTACAGGATCAGTCATTCGCAGACATGCTTGGCTTAGAGAACAAAACTTGCCTGATCATGTGAAAGCTAAACTTCTAGATGCTCCTTTACAAAAGGATGTGCTGTTTGGTACGAATGCTGAGGAGATACTACGGAAAATGGAAGAAAAAGCCAAATCTATGCAAACTATCAAAGCCTTTTTACAGGTCCAACCACCACGTTTTAGCAGAAATTGGCCTTCAAAAAACTGGTCCTTTCCAGCCACTGACAAGCCCCAAAGAGGTAGATACAGACGCACAAGGGGCAGAGGGCAATCACAAGGATCATATAGAGGCCGACAATGGCAAACTCCAGCACCAAGAGGTGGCGAGGACAGTGCACAACAATACAGGAAGCAAACCCAATGACTCCCTCATTTCCATGCCAAGCATGTCTCAGCTGGCAGCACCTTTGGGAGGAAAGCTAGCATTATTTGCAGACAATTGGCATATTGTCACAACAGACAAATGGATCCTGGACATTATAAACAGAGGTTACAAATTTCAATTTCACACTCTTCCAAAAATGAGAGGCATGCCAAACCTGCCACAGAATCAAAGGGCAGAGGCACAACTACAAATTTCAAAGCTCATAAGCATGAGAGCTATTCAAGAGGTACCTACTCACGAACAAGGTCAAGGTTTTTAATCAAGACTTTTTCTGGTACCAAGGAAAGGAACCGACTGGAGACCCATTTTGGACTTATCCATCCTAAACACATTTCTACTCGTACCAAAATTCAAGATGCTCACATTACAGCAACTTCTTCCCATGCTGGGCAAGGAGTTTTGGCTGGTAACATTGGACATCAAGGAGGCATAACTGCATGTCCCAGTCAGACAAAGCTGCA
Organism: Protopterus annectens; assembly: GCF_019279795.1. Lineage (NCBI taxonomy): Eukaryota > Metazoa > Chordata > Ceratodontiformes > Protopteridae > Protopterus > Protopterus annectens. The sequence goes on from NC_056726.1 coordinate 1,207,395,660, forward strand.
GAAGATACCTCAGATTTCTTGCAGGTTCAATCCACTATCAATTCTCTGCATTGCCCTTTGGCTTATCTACTGTGCCCAGAGTATTCACAAAGTGCCTGGCATCAGTGATTGCCTACTGCAGACTTCAAGAGATACAAATTTACCCTTATCTGGACAACTGCCTGATCCAAGCGGACAGCAAGCACATGCTTCTGGAACATCTGGCATATGTGACATGGTTACTGCATTCTCTGGGATACACAATCAACAAAGAGAAATCAAGGCTAACACCATCTCAGAAAATAACTTTCCTGGGTGCCAACTTGGACACAAACACCCAGATGGCCTACCTTACGCCAGAAAAACAGGGGCAACTATCTCAGTACTTCAAAATACTAGCAAAAAGTACCAGGCTTACTGCAAGGAAAATCCTGCAGGCTCTGGGATTCATGGCATCTTGCATTCTTTTGATCCCATGTGCAAAGCTGCATATGAGGAAACTTCAATGGTACCTAAAACACCTATGGTCTCAACACAGTCACAGTTTGGAAACAATAATACCAATAATTCCATGTTTGCAAAAGGGAATTTATATGGTGGGCCCAAGCATGTCAAGCAAACACAGGCCTCCCATTCTGCAAGCCTCAAGCAAAGCAAGTTATCACAACAGACGCCTCAGATTACGTTTGGGCGGCGCACATGACGGACAGGTGCATCCAGGGCAAATGGTCCCAAAAGGAAAAGCACCTTCACATCAATCAAAAAGAAATGCTAGCAGTAATAAATGCAATTACAGCTTTCAAGGACTTCTTGCATCCAGGAATATTACTGATAAGAACAGACAACACCACAGTAATGTGGTACATAAACAAACAAGGAGGAACACATTCATACCCCTTGTGCAGACTAGCCATGACTCTTTGGAACTTGGCTCTGGAATGGCAAATCGAACTTCAAGTACAGTACCTGCCAGGATTGGAAAACACGCTGGCAGACAATTTAAGCAGGAATATGACAGATCCACACGAATGGAAGTTACATCCTCAGGTGTTTACAGAAATAATCCAAGCATGGGGGAGGCCAGACATAGATCTTTTTGCCTCCCACAGGAATCATCAATTGGAAATGTTTTGTTCAAGGACCTTTCATCCAAAGGCCTGGAGAGTGGACGCCCTTTCATTCAGTTGGACAGCATGGACAGTTTACGCATTCCCACCTCTGCCTCTTCTGCCCAAGGTGCTTCTGAAAGCAAGAGCAGACAGACCGAAGATGATACTGATTGCTCCAGATTGGCCAAGGCAACACTGGTACCCACTCCTGAGGAGCCTAACACATACTCCTCCCTGGTCCCTGCCTCTAATGCCTCTTCTGCTGACTCAGCACAGCTACAAAACTCTTCACAGTCAGCTGAAAACACTCAATCTCGCTGCATGGAAAATTCCTTAACACCACAACAGACCCTACTCTCCAAGGAGGTGCAGGATGTCATTTTGGAGGCCAGAAGGCCATCTACTAGAAAAGCTTACTCCGCAAAATGGAAGCGGTTTTGTATTTGGATTGAGAAAAATGGCCAGGACCCTAGAAAACTGAACTTGCCTCAGGTATTACAGTATCTAGCTGAGCTGCTGAACAGTGGACTTTCATTTTCTTCCATAAAAATCCATGCCTCAGCCATTTCTGCAGAATTTAACACGGATCCTTGTTTATTCTCTCACCCACTCTTACGACAGTTCCTCAGAGGGGCTAAGAATATAAGACCACCAAGGAAACAACCAATACCAACCTGGGATCTTAATTACATACTAGAAAAATTAACATTGCCTCCTTTTGAACCAGCTGCTTCAACAGATTTGCAATATTTGTCCTGGAAAACTGCCTTCCTTCTGGCTATCACTTCAGCTCGGAGAGTTTCAGAACTACAGGCCCTCATGGCGGTGCAGCCCTTTCTCATTTTCCATCAGGACAGGGTTTCCCTTCATACCAACCCATCATTTATGCCTAAAGTGGTATCCAGGGTAGCTTTAAATCAAGCCATACACCTTCCTACCTTTTACCCCAATCCTCAAAACAAAGGGGAAAGGCTGCTACATTCTTTAGACATCCATAGGCAGCTACGTTACTATTTGGACAGAACAAAGTCCTTCAGGAAATCAGAACAACTCTTTGTGTCCTATGCTGTAGGGGCTCAAGGGAAGCCAGTTTCCAAGCAGACTATTTCCAAGTGGATAGGCCACTGCATACGTTTTGTTATTCCTATCATGGGAAATCTGTTCCTACAGGTATCAGATCACACTCCACCAGGGCCACAGCTACCTCTACAGCCTTCCTCAGAGGAGTTCCTACCAAAGATATTTTGGAGGCAGCCACTTGGAGTTCTGTACATACCTTCACAAAACACTACCACCTGCCCTTATATTCCAGAACAAGAGCAGGCTTTGCCACTGCTGTTTTGCAGGGCATTCTGGCTCAACCCAGTTCTTCCTAGTACCTACCACCCTGTGCGTAGCTTTGGGACTCTACCCATCTGTAATTACTGCAGCTGTATGCACGATGAACATAGTACAGTTTTGTACCTACCATAAATGTAGATGTTCGAGTGCTAATACAGCTGCAGTACAGGTTTCCCTCCCTCCTTCCCCACTTGGTAAAGGCATGGGGCCTAACAATCTCTTCATACAACCTGACTGGGTTATCCTTCTATGGTTAATTTGCTTGCTACCACTGATTTTGGATTATATTACATTGCTTGTATATACATATAAGCATAATTTATGTATTGCCTTCCTTCTGGGGGCACCTGACATCTGGGGCAAGAAAGACTGAAGAACATGGCGTCGGCTGTGTCTTATATACTCTGGCCTCACTGACGTCAGAAGAGAAAGTGACGACAACCGACGCCGGACCAAGACTTTGGAATTCGGCCGACCGAGGGACCGCCTGACGGCAGAAAACCCATCTGTGATTACTGCAGCTGTATTAGCACTTGAACATCTACATTTATGGTAGGTACAAAACTGTACTTTTTGAACAAGTGCTGATCACGAATAAGCAAATTCAAGTGCTAAAACTAAGAATCTGTATCTGGACTAAACTAGTTACAGGAAAGGGGGGAAACAAGTGTAGATGTGGGCTTTTAAATCAGAAAGTTGAGAGAGATGGAAAAACTGCCAAATTGCCAATAACTACAATTTCTGGGCCAGAACCACTACCTTATGTGGTAGATAGGTTACCTAGTGCTTACCACTCCCACTGATAAGCTAGAAGACTTCCCTCCAACACTGAAAGCTTGAGGGGGCTCAGAAGCTTACTTACAGTCCTGGATACAGCAAATCTGAATCTGGACTACACTAGTTACAGAAAAGCTATTATATATATATATATATATATATATATATATATATATATATATATATATATACATACAGAAAAGTAGCTAAAACAGCAGTCAAAACAATTCAAATGCAGTGCAAGCTAGCACACTTGAGTATGTAGCAATGTTAGACCAAACAGTTTAAAAAAATGCAGTTAAATTAAAAATGACTAAAAACAAGAGCAGAAGGAGTCTATTAGTTAGAATGAGGTAGAGAGATGGGACTGGGGTGAGTGTCCCAGATCAAATCTACAGTGGGGGCGGGCAGCTGCAAAAGCCTCCAAATTTAAACAACAACACAGGAATAGGAAGGATGGGTATGGGAAAACCAACACCTTCAGCAGAGATCTGAAAAACTATACAGTGAAGCAAAAATAACAGTGCACAACTCCGAAGTCAGCCAGCAATGATATAAAATTAGTCAAACAACAATTACCAGTACACAGCTCTGAAGTGCCAGAAAAATACACTCAGCTCTGTATATCTCCAGATAGTTTGAAGTGCACTCTGTCAGGATACAGGAAGGCTCCAGCAATGATATGTAGACTTTTTTTACTAAGAGGGTCTAATTTTATGCAAGTAATCCTTGAGATGGTCAGATAACACACAGGATGTAAAACCAGTTATACCAACTTAAGACACAGAGAAATAGGGGGAGGGGGGAAAACACCTTCAGCAGGGAATTTACAAGGGCTCAAATTCAGATGGGGGTTACTCTGGATCTGACTGCCATAGGACCTGTGAGCCTGCCCCCTCCTCAGACACACTTTATATCTCCTTCTCATATCTGACCTGTGATTTCAATGGCCTCAGATCTGAGGTCCCCTGGTCTGTCTTGGTTGGATCCGAAGTTCATTGGTTCTTCGACTCCAGCAGTTTCCCCTGAGTCATTCAGCTGTGCTCCATTGGAGCAGGACAAGTCTCACAGCCGAAGTGTTGGTGCCAGGTCTGGGAGGTTCACATGACTATGAAGTTGTCAGAGCCATCCCTTCCCCTTGGAGCTTTGGCATTCAACAGTTCAGTCCAACTCCTGCTTTGGGGCGGGAGCCGATGGTGGAAGCAGGTTCTGTGCTTCAGATGGCTTCAGGCTCTCTGCAGATGACTCTTACATTTCCTAGGTCTTCCTTCTTCAAGATAGTAGAGAGGTGGCATTTTCCATGAATAGGGGGCATTTTCCATGACTAGGAAACAGACATCCCTTCCCATTTCGGGTCATTCTGGTCATTCCCTGTCAAGTTTGTGCAGTGAGCCTCTATCTTCTGTTCAACTGGGATAGCCACCCTGATCTGCCTTTCAGACCGTCCTGACCCAGGATTCTACTAATTCTTCCCCAGCCCATCACAGTGAGGAGGTCCCTAGGAAGAGGACATGTAAAAGGAGACACTTAGAGTTCCCCCATGAGTCTCTCACAGAGGACACTAACTTTGATGATGGGGAGGAGTCCCCCAGATCTCCACCTGATGACATCTCCTTTGGAGAGATTCTGGAACTTCTCAAGTAAAAAGGTAAATGGTCTTCCGAACCCCCTTCCGAGGAGGAGTCGGTGTTTCTGGAGGCTTTTGGGTCAGGCCATCTGTGTCTTGGGTGGTCCTACCAACTGACGAGTTGAGAGACCTAGTCTCACACAGTGTGCGGATGGAGCCAGATACCGTGGTACCTATTCCCAGGCATCCAGATAAGTTTTTAGCTCCCTGAAGAGCAGGGCCCACTGGAGCAAGGGAGTCCCTGTACATACCATAGTTGTGTCAGCAGCCACTAAAAAAGAGCTCACAGAGCACATCTGTCCATACCCCTAACAGGGAGTCTAGGGCCTTGGACAGATTTTGCAAGCATGTTTATGCCTCAGTGATCTTTGCCCTGCAGTCGCTGAATTATCTGGCGCACATTACCAAGTTACAAAGAGATGTGACCAAGGTGCTTTACAAATCTCTTTTCGGGTCCATGTCTGTGGAGAACCAGATAAAAGTTGTTTCACAACTGGCCACCCTTCAGTTCATTACTAACTCATCTGTGAGGTTGTTGTCTCACACTGCTGAGTGTACCTCAAGTGTGGTGGGTTTGGTTATCGCCATTAAGTGACATGCCTGGATGTACCTGTACAATTTTGTTTAGCCCTTCAAGTCTTTGTTCATCATTACTCCATTTGATGGATCATTTTTATTCAGCCGCAAAGTGAAGGAAATGCTCTTCAAGAGTGAGCAAGGTGGAAAGACCTTCTCTGCCATTAGGATCTGTTTTTCTACCCCTCAGAGATTTGATGTGATTTCACAAATCACAAGAGCCTTTCCAGGATTCGCAAGGTGAAGGTTTTCCCTGGGACAGAGGGGGGAACACTAACAGAAGATGTCACCCTTGCTGTAGAGGTGGCCCACAGAACCAGGGTTTAAGAGATACATTCTCAGCCAAATCCTACCAGCATTCCTGAAAAGTTGCCCTGCTGCTGTACTATGGAGGCAGTTTGTCGGCACTTGTCTCTGCACCCAGAAGCCTGGACATCCATTACAAGAGATACCTGGGTGCAGAATATTATATCCAGAGGTTACTTCATACCATTTTCCCAAATTCCCTCTATAAAAATGAAAAAGGTTCCTGATGTTCTACCCAGTCAGAGGAAGGCAACAGCCCTGGAAATAGAAAAGCTGCTAGAAAAAAAGAGTCATTCAAAAAGTCCCCGTAGACCAGTTAGGATCTGGAACTTACTCGAGATTCTTTTAGTGGCAAAAAAGACAGGGAACTTGAGACCCATCCTGGATCTCAGCAAACTAAACCAGTACGTGAATCCTGGATCTCAGCAAACTAAACCAGTACATGAAATATTCAAAGTTCCAGATGGTCACGGTTTGGTTTATTTCACATCTACTGAAAAGGATGATTGGTTGTGTTCGATAGATCTCCAAGATGAGTACTATCACATCAAAATGAGCAGGCACTCCAGGAGATATCTGGGCTTCCAGCTGGGAGCCAGTCATTACCAGTTCAGAGCATTGCCCTTTGGCTTCACAGCAGCTCCCAGTGTTCACCAAATTCATGGCGGTGTTAGAAGCTGACCTGAGACTGGTGGGATTCCAGATATTTCTGTTTCTGGAGGACTGGCTCCTGAGTTCTTTGACCAGGCATCTACTTATACAAGCAGGTGACTACCTGCTCCAGTTATGTCACCATGTGGGCTTTACAGTCTACTACAAATCACAGCTCACACCTACATGGAACCTGGAGTTCATAGGTGCTTGTCTCAACACTGTCAATCAGATAGTGTCACTTCCTTCAACAAGAGTACTAACCCTCAGATCTCAGATCATGGAAGTGATCTTGAATTATTCTCCTCCAGCACAACTAGTTTTGCAAGCCTTAGGGTCCATGGTAGCAGCAGTTACTCTGGTTCCTTTAGCCAGATTCCATATGCAAATTCTGGAGTGGACTGTGTCTGTTCTTCAGCAACTCTTGTATGCACCAGTCAACCTCACACAAGTATGTAAAAAATACCTTCTTTGGTGGATCTGCTCAGATGAAGTTTCTCAGGGCCACCCATTTGTTCTTCCTCAGCCAGTAGCCACATTGATCACAGACACCTCCCAACTGGGGGAGGGGGGCATTTCTTGGGGAAGGATAGTCAAATGTACGTGGTACCTAGAAGAGGCAAGTTTGCACATCAGTGTCCTGGAAATGAGAGCAGCCCTCCTAGTGTTGCAGGCCTTTCAAGATGTTCTCCCTTCCAGGATGATTGCATTTCAAATCAACAGCATGTCAGTAGTCTGGTACATCAACAAACAAAGGGGAGCCAGATCTCATCCTCTGTATCGAGAGGTAGTGAGAGAGTGGTAGCGTGTGATCTCTTCCTTCCACTTTCTCATAGCAATGCACAGACAAACTAAGCAGGTCCATTCTGATGCTGTACGAGTAATCTCTCAATGTCAAAGTGGCCGAGATGCTCTAGACCATTATTGGCCCTCTGGTCTTGTATGTGCTTATCCCCTATTAACCTCTAATTTCCAGATTTCTACAGAAAGCATTATGTTTGAACAGCATGGCTGTCCTCATTGTGCCTTTCTGGCCTTGTCAAGTTTGTTTTCCTTTCTTTTGGCCTCATATCCTGTATCCACCTTGGATACTGGACCCAGGTCCAGACTGCCTCTCTCACCTGTCAGGAATGACGCATCCAGATATCAATGGCCTTAAGTTGACCACATGGTTTCTACACTTCCAGTGATGGCTAGACAGTCCAGGCTTTCTTCCCCAATCTGATGTATTTTCTTATCTCCTCAGAGGATCTCTAGTAGAAAAATTTAAAAAATAAATGGAAGAGAGATGTAGATCCCTTCTCTGCCCCAGGCTGTATGGTTCTTGAATTTTTGACCTCCATTTTTGATGTTGGGATCAGTTATTCAGCTGTCAAGGTTCTGTTGTCAGCTATTTCCAGTTTTCATTCAGGTGAAAATTACTTCTCTTTGGTTTCTTCGTAGTTGTGCAAAGCCTTTCTTAAGAGCATCTTTCTACTCAGGCCTCCACTCAAGGATCCTACTCCCCCTTGGGATTTGATTGTTGTACTGCAAGGTCTGGCTCACACTCCCCTTGATCCATCAGCAAAGATAGATCTTAAATTCCTGTCCTAGAAGAGATTTTTTTCTGGTTGCTATATTTGATTTTTCATAAGGATAGGGTTTCCCTCTGCACAGACCCATCTTTTTAATTACCTAAGGTGGCTTCTGAATCCAACATTAATCAAGTTCATAGGTTCATAGCTTGGTACTAGGCTATCGGCCCTAGGACCTATACAAGCCTAGCCATAACAATTCCCTGGTTATTTCTTCCCACAGTATTTACTTCCCTGGACCCCTGTCTAGCAGGGCGACTGAAGTGATCCCCGAGGTGAATTTCCTATCTCCTATCCAATCATCAAGGTTCCTTTTGAAGAGGGCCAAAGAGGCACTCTGCTTGACATGTATGGGCAGTCTATTCCAGAGTATGGGGAGTCTCTGGGTCAGGAACCTATCCCTCCAGCATGTTTTATTCATTATGATGACAAGGTTTAGATCCCTGGAGCATGTGTCTCTGAGGGATTGGGATTTCTTTAAGTGTAGCATGTCCAACAGCTCTGGGTTTGACATGGCTTTGTATGTTAAGCAGAGATCGCCTCTGAGTAGACGATATGCGACAAAGTATAGGTGGAGTTTTTTAGCCGGTCAGCATAAGGCATCTGCTTTAGGCCTGTGATTCTTTTAGTGAGGTATTTCTGCGGCCTTTCCAGTTGTTGCAGATGTCTTGAGAGGTACATACCAAATGGAGCGTTGTATTCTGTAATGGGTCTAATGAGGGATGAGTACAGGTTATCACTCTACCAGTATTTTTCCCAAAATTTCAAACAAGGATAATACATGCTGTATCTGTTGGATGTTCACAGACAGCTTAGATTTTATATTCACAGAACCAAAGGTTTCAGGAAGACTGACCAACTGTTTGTATCTATTTCCAAAAAAAAAAAAAGAAAGAAAGAAAGAAAGAAAAAGAACAAATTGGGAAATGCTGGCCTAGTCAGACCTCCCCAGTAAGCAAGTGTAAAATAAATAAAAAAATGCTCCAGTAGCTGAATGGTTGACTGACTGTATTTCATTTGTTTTCTTTGCCTAAGTCCTCCCCCCCCCAAAGCACATTCTACAAGGTCTGTAGCCAGTATAATTGCTTTTTGGTCAAGAACGTCTGTAGATGACATTTGTGCTGCTGCCACTTGGTGCAATGTTTATACTTATATTGCTCAGTACAGACTAGATTTGCTTTCCAGGAATAGGGCAGCATTTGGCTCCACAGTTTTCCAGACCACCAAATGTTTATCTAGCTGATGACTCTGTCCCATCAGTTGAGGAATAAAAGAAAATGACAACATCAGAAACAAATGGTATATACATACCATAACTATGCTTCTGTGTTGTCCAATTTCATTTTTCCTCAACTTTCCACCCTCCATCTCCCTTCCCTTTCTTCCTGGAGAGACCTAATGGATGCTCTTTTGGGAAACTGTTGTTCCCTGTTTGAGCTCCAGCCTGCTTTTCTATACCTCTGCCCTCCTTGTTATAGCAACTTGGCATCATGCATATATTATTTGGGACAGCAAACTCGATCTGAGGTATGCTAGGACAATAGGGCATTGTGGGTAAAGGGAGGAGCTCGAGAGTTGGATCCATAAATCTGATTGTCAGATACCATTTTCAACTAATGTCAAGTCCTGTGTCCCTTTGGGGATTTCCTTATTTGCTTTAATTTTTTTTTTTTGTGTGTGTGAGGAAAAGTGTGGTGTTTCTGTATAACAGTGCTGTAAGGGACTGGATCTAGTTTGTTTGGTGGTTGTCATTAAAAAATTTAGGTCAGAAAGTAGGTTTTTAGTCAAGAAGTAACACAGGCCCTCCTAGGTTCCTTTATTTAACAGTGAAACCCCTTTTGCGGCTAAGACATGGACCTATGTACCAGTAACATTATTAGTCCTTTTCCAAGCTGCAAGAAGAACAAAGTTATCCGGATGACGTCAGTCTTCTGTCCGGCTTCCTTCTCACCTGAGCTGCTGATGAATGACTTGAACTGCTCATCACTTTTTCTTGGTTATTCTGGTGTTACTTCTTGGGGGGCCACAAAGGACCAGGAGGCAGGCACAGCCTCTGTGGCTATTCAGCTGATGTTTTTGGTAAGAGAGAACCGCCCTTGCCAGCATGCAGGAAGGGATGAGGGGGATTTCTTTGCTAAGCTGCTGTGGTGAGCTTAATTTCTAAGAAAGGGACAATTCTTTAAGTCTGTCTTTTTCTGGGGTTCTCCTACAAAAAGGAAACATAAAATCAGGCATTTTTTCTCTTGTATGGGTTTATTTAGAGCCTTTCATTCTTTAAATGCTGAATCTTCTCTTCACAGAAAAAAGAAAAGCTTTTACTCTTTCTGTCTCTCTCAGATATTCTTTTCCAGTCTAAGGGACATAAATTAGACTTGGACTGCATTTCTCAAGTTTCCTCTCCACATAATGGAGAATCTAACTCTGAGGAAAGTTTTTTATTCAGATATCTCTCTTGAGGAGTTGTCTTTTTCTAATACTGCTGACAGAGTGAAGGAATTTTTTCATTGGGAACAAAAATAAATATCAGAATCTCAACAAGTATACTATGATTTGTTATAGGTGGGATTTCCTCTACCTGTAGCTCTTCCTGCTGTGTTGCCAAGCTCAGGGGATGCTTTTTTGGTAGCTTTCACTTTGCCTGACAGTCAGCCACCTGCTCCAAGAAAGTCCAATAAATTGCATAAAATCTGTCCTTTCGTGTTCTTACAACCAAAAATAGCTCTTCTCTTACTAAATTCTAACATCCAAACTTTTTCTTCTCTCATTGAATTCCAGTTTCTCTCTGCCTATCTCAATCTCACTACTGCTTCTATTTTTATCTACCTATCTCAAGCTTTGTACAGATGTTCTTCGTGTTTCACTGTTACAGTCATTACATTTAGGTTATCCTGCTGGCAGGTTGCCCTCAGTTGGCCTGAATTCCAAAGTCTTGGGTCCTGCGTCGGTTGCTGTCACCTCTTCTCTGACTTCAGGTCGTCAGGGGTATAAAAGATGCAGCCGACGCCATTTTATTTAGTCTTTCTTGCCGCGCAATGCCCGAAGCAGAAGCAGTTCGCAAGTGATAGTTGGCTGACTCCTGAGATTTTCGTGTTCGAGTTTCAGATCCGAAGTCTACATTAAAAGCTAAGTACCCTGTTGCGGAAACTTCTTTCTTGCTCCAGTCTGATGTCAGAAAAAGTTAATAATTGTATTTCTTGTGGGAAGCAAATACCTCATAAGGACTTTCATTCTTACTGTATTCCTTGCCTAGGCCCTGACCACAACATTTTTAGTTGTCGGTTTTGTGCTATATTTAACCAACACACTATTAAGCGTCGGTACGACTTTGCATTAAGCTATTTTGGGCGAAGATTTAATTGTACAATGTCGGATAGCCATTAGACTACCGGAGTTCACAAGAAACGCAAAGAAAAAGAAAAAGACAGGCAACCGAGGTCCAAAACCGACGACGAAGCTTCTCCTAAGCAAGTCGCCGGTTCACCGGTTCTCAGTGAGGCGCTTTCGCAGCCCCTGACGCCCGCTACTTTAGAGTCGCAGGCCGCTACCAGCTCCCACGCGGAGTCGGCCAGGCCGCTGGAAACTCAAGGTATTGGATCCTCGGAGATTATTCCCTCAGATGGGTCCAGAGCCGCTGAGCAGGCATCGGCTTCTGAGGGTGTATTCAGACCTAAACAGTTGTATATTAAACCGACTTCAACGACAAAGATTAAAACACCTTTAAAGGCAAAGAAACAAGTTCACCAGCCATAAGGACAGGCCTCCATGCCCAAAAAACAGATGCTCAAAATGGCCGAAGACTTAATTACCTTGATCAGGGGTTCCCATCCCCCTCCTGATAAGAGGCTTAGGCAAGAGACAGACTATGAATCTTCAGATCAGGTTTCCATTTCTTCTGATTCCTCTTCTGATCAGGAATATTCTCTTCCCCCCATGAGGATTCTGATGCTGAAGAATCAATTCCTTCAGCTTCTCCTCCTAAGGACTACTCTTTTGGGGAAACCTTGCATACCACGAGGGAGCACTTCCACTGGGAGAGCCAAGATTTTTCAGAATCTAAGAAAAGGCGCAGAGACTTCCTTTTACTACCTCAACACAGGCCTCTAGCTATTCCACCTGTGTTAGACATTGTAGATGATGTGTTCTCGGAGTCTAGTCTGACCCCTGACTCTTTACCTCCAGCTCCTGTTAAGCCGGACAGATACTACAGGTTCCCTGACTCTCATAAATTCCTTTTCAAAAACCCTACTGCAGACCCAGAAACTATTTCTCAGGGTCCCAAGGGGTTCAAGGCTTCTACTGCAAAAAACCCTACCCCCTCTGACAGGGATTCTAGGGCACTGGATAGATGGGGAAAAAAGATTTACACATCTGCTACTTTGGCTATAAGGGCCTTACATTGCCAATTTCATATGCTCAAATATCAGTAATATATCATGACACTGCTTAAACAGAAAATTATGGCAAATTCTGAATGTGCAGAAAACAAAGACATGCAGGATTTATTGCATGCAGCTGAACAAGTTGGAAAGCATACTTTGCAATGTGGATTTGATTCTCTGGAGGCCTCTTGCAGGGCCGCTGTTATGGGTTCTGTCATTAGGAGGCATACTTGGTTAAAAGAACAAAATCTGCCTGACCATGTTAAAGCAAAATTATTAGATGCTCCATTACAACATGATACCTTGTTTGGTGTTAAGGCAGAAGAGGTGTTAAAGAAAATGGAGGACAAAGCTAAATCTATGCAAACGGTCAAGGATTTCTTACAGGTACAGCCACCTAGATTTTGCAGACACTGGCCTACAAAGAATTGGTCCTTTCCAGTCTCAGACAGACCTCAAAGGGGCAGATCCAGACGCCCTAGAGGTAGATCACAGCCGCAAGGTTCCTACAGGTCTAAGCAGTGGAGTGCTTCTACCTCCAAAGGTGGAGAAGACAAATCACAACCATACAGGAAACAGTCCCAGTGACTTCCACCTGCCTGCAACAAGCACTTATCTTCTGGCAGCACCCTTAGGGGGAAAACTAGCACGTATTTTTCAAAATTGGCACATTATAACCCAGGACAAATGGGTTCTAGACATAGTGTCACAAGGCTACAAGTTTCATTTCCATACCCTGCCAAGGGCAAACGGTTGGCCAGACCTGCCAAAAAATCAATGGGCAGAAGCTCAGAAACAAGTCGCAGCTCTCATGGACATGAGGGCTATTCAACACGTGCCACAGCAAGAGCAGGGACAAGGATTTTACTCAAGACTGTTCTTGGTACCCAGAAAGGACAAAGCATGGAGACCAATACTAGACCTATCTATTCTAAACACTTTCTTGGATATACCAAAATTCAAGATGTTGACCTTACAGCAGCTTCTGCCCATGCTGGGCAGCAAGGCTTGGCTCGTGACTTTAGACCTAAAAGAGGCATACCTGCATGTCCCAGTCAGACAATCATGCAGTAGATACCTCAGATTCAAGGCTGGCTCAAAGCATTACCAATTCTCTGCACTGCCCTTTGACTTATCTACTGTGCCCAGGGTCTTCACAAAGTGCCTGGCACCAGTAATTGCTTACTGCAGACAAAGAGGAATACAAATATATCCTTACTTGGACGACTGCCTCATACAAGCAGAGAACAAGGACATTCTACTACAGCATCTGACGTTTGTGATAAGACTTTTAACATGCTTAGGGTACACAGTCAACAAAAAGAAATCAAAACTAGTACCCCCTCAAGAGATAATATTCCTGGGTGCAAGCTTAATTACAACTGACCAGATGGCTTATCTCACTCCAGACAAACAAAGGCAACTGACTACCTACTTCAAGGAAATGGCAACAAAGGCCCAGTTATCTGCAAGAAAAATTCTGCAGGCTTTGGGCTTCATGGCATCCTGCATCTTACTAATTCCATATGCAAGACTACATATGAGGAAAATTTAATGGTACCTAAAAAGTGTCTGGACACAACATTGCCACAGTCTAGAAAAAATTGTTTGTTTCTTTCGGCTTTTCCCAGTTAGGGGTCGCCACAGCGGAATGATTGGCAGTAGATTTTGACATGCTGGCTTGCCGGGCCTAACGCACAACCTTCAACGAAGGAAGGCCCACTCACGCATGTCGCCACACAGAAGACGCTCTAAGAATCAAACAGGCAACGTCTAACTGTGAGGCGACAACGCTACCGCAGCACCACCACCGCAAGCACAGTCTAGAAACAATGATTACTCTAATTCCCTGCCTGCAACAGGTGTTGCGATGGTGGGCAAAGGCTTATCACCAAAACAAGGGACAACCATTCTCACTACCCCCAGCCAGGCAGAGCCTAACGACGGACGCATCAGATTATGCCTGGGGGGCACACATTTCAGGAAGAGGCATTCAGGGCACCTGGTCCACAAACTAAAAGTATCTACATATCAATCAAAAAGAGATGCTAGCTGTTCAAAATGCCCTGACAGCCGTCAAGGACCTACTTCATCCGGGACAGCTACTGATAAAGACAGACAAACCCACGGTCATGTGGTACATAAACAAGCAGGGGGTCACTCATTCTTATCCCCTGTGCAGACTAGCCATGGCTTTATGGGACACAGCATTGACTTACTAAGTTCATCTGCAGGCACAATTCTTGCCAGGAAAGGAAAATACTCTGGCAGATGAACTAAGCAGAAACCTCATTGATCCCCACGAGTGGCACCTGGATCCACAATTCTTCAGCATGATAAAGAAATGGGGACGCCCGGACATAGATCTATTTCCTCCCCTCAAAACAATCAACTAAAAGGATTCTGCACAAGGACTTATCACAGACAAGCTTGGAAAGTGGACGCCTTATCTTTCAACTGGACAAACCTATCAGTATATGCCTTTCCTCCACTGCCTCTCCTCCCCAAGGTACTCCTAAAGGTCAGGCAGGAGAAATCAAAAATGATTCTGATTGCCCCAGACTGGCCATGCCAGTACTGGTATCTGATATTAAGGAACTTGTCCCAATTCCCAGCCTGGACCTTACCTCAAATACCTCATCTACTGTCCCAGCAAAACAATCAGATTCTGCATAGCCAACTCAGGACCCTAAACCTGGCAGCATGGCGGATAATGTAGCCATACAAACCACACCTCTCAGTAAAGCTGTGATGGATGTCATTTTAGAAGACAGAAGGCCTAGTACTAGAAAATCCTATGCTGGGAAATGGAAGAGATTTTGTGCTTGGAACCAAGCTCAAGGAACTGATACAGCTGTCCCAAATATTCCTCAGATTTTGCAATACTTAACTGAGATGCTGGACAAAGGCCTGTCTTTTTCATCAATTAAAATCCATGCCTCTGCCATTTCGGCTCATTACAATACAGAGCCACCACTCTTTTCTCATCCTTTATTAAGGCAGTACCTCAGAGGAGTCAAAAACTTAAGGCCTCCAAGGAGAACACCAATACCTGCATGGGACCTCAATTATGTCTTGGAAAAACTCACCTTACCTCCTTTTGAGCCACCTGCTACTGCGAATATAAAGTTCTTATCTTGGAAAACAGCTCTGCTCCTAGCAATAACTCCTGCAAGACGAGTTTCAGAGCTACAGGCTCTCATGGCTGTGGAACCCTTTATCATTTTTTATCCAGACAGGGTCTCTCTGAGAACAAACCCTACATTTATGCCTAAGGTGGTATTCAGTGTAGCCCTTAATCAAACAATTCATTTGCCAACTTTTTATCCATATCCACAGAACAATGGGGAGCAAATTCTGCATTCTTTGGAGGTACAAAGACAACTTAGATTCTACTTGAACAAAACTAAAGTTTTCAGAAAGACAGAACAATTACTAGTGGCATATGCCACAGCATCACAAGGAAAGGCTATCTCCAAGCAGACTATTTCAAAGTGGATAGGTCACTGCATTCGTTTCTGCTACTCACAGCATGGCAAACCAGTGCCTAAGGGCATTAGGCCACATTCAACCAGAGCTGCAGCCACTTCTGCAGCCTTTTTCAGGGGAGTACCAACCAAAGACATTTTAGAGGCTGCTACTTGGAGTTCAGTGCATACCTTTACAAAACATTACAATCTGCCTCTTTACTCTAAATCCAGGGCAGGCTTTGCCACTGCAGTTCTGCAGGGCCTCATAGCCGCTCCTAATGCTGTTTAGCTCCAGCCCCCCAACCATAGCTTTGGGACTCAACCCAAATGTAATGACTGCAACAGTGAAACACGAATAACATAGTACAGTTGTGTACACTTACCATAAATGTAGATGTTCGAGTGTATTCACTGTTGCAGTCCAAGTTACCCACCCACCATCCCCCTTATTTTTGCTGGAACTTATCTTTACTTCTCTAATCTATACAACCTAAGTGGTGCATTTGCTTATAGAGGAAGGTAAAGTTTATTTTGGTGCATGTGTGTTTTATTTACATATTTTTAGACTACCCTTTTGGGGGCACCTGACATCTGGGGCAAGAAAAACTAAATAAAATGGCGTCGGCTGCATCTTTTATACCCCTGGCGACCTGACGTCAGGGAAGAGGTGACAGCAACTGATTCAGGACCCAAGACTTTGGAATTCAGGCCGACTGAGGGCAACCTGCCAGCAGGATAACCCAAATGTAATGACTGCAACAGTGAACACACTCGGAACATCTACATTTATGGTAAGTGTACACAACTGTACTTTTCATCATATTCCCTCCTTCTTATACTTCACCTCAGTATTGCCTTAGCTGTCACTGTTTAGAACAAGTAACAGTAGCAATGCAACAGTCAGCCATGTAGCTCATAAATATTTACCACCAAAACCATGATATTGATCTACTGATCAGTCATTTTTCTATGATAGCACAAGCTATTTTATGCCAGTTTATTTATGTTTCTTTTTTCCCCAATTTATATTACTCTCTCAATTTTTGTTTATGTATAAACTAGTTACTACCTAAATTTACCAAAGTTATGTATTGTTGATTGTTATTGATTTCTTGTATTGTTCTAATGTGCTTTTGTCATGGAGCTTTTCTCCTCGGGCCTCCGCTGAAAAAAGGCCACTGGCTCAGTCAGACGTCCCCAGTAAACAAATGTAAAATAAGTAAAATAAAATGCTCCAGTCCCATAAATTTATTTTTTTTAACCCCAACTCAGACCCTGCAGTAATTTCTCTGTCAAAGCCAGCTTCTGCCAAACACCTTACTGTAACTAACCCTATCTCCTCTGATTAACTGAGAAAAGTCATTTAAAGATTTTGGAAGTAAGTTTACTGTTCTTTCACCTTGGCCTTCAGAATAGTAAATTGTCAAGCTCACTTTTAAATTTCTGCTGGCTTCTTTTTACAATATGAAGAAAGTAATTGTTGATCTTTGTTCTTCAAAAGCTAAAGTATGTCTTAATTATATAGTATCTTCTGTGTCTCAGGTAAACAAACAGTTATTAAAATGTGCATATGAGAATTCCTGATGCTGTGTGTAGAATAACTGTATTTGGTTCTGTGATGAGAAGAGAATGTCAAAGATGAGATCCTGAATGCTCCACTAGATAAAGAAGTGTTATTTGGTCCTTCCTCTGCACAAGCCCTTAACAGGTTTGATGAAAAAGGATAGATAATTCAGGGGTTATCCAGATTTTCAACCCTCCGTTCCAAAATGTAGTAAAAACTTTTCTTCCATTTCAGATTCAACAAAATCAACGTTCTTAACAAGTCACAAGAAACAGGGGCAGGGAGGTCAAAGAAGAAAGGAAAGTCCTCCAAGAACCAAGGGCAATGAAAGAAAACATGCTGACTATATGCCCCCTCAGGTGTTTTCCCCATCCTCACCTTGGCAATCCTGTAAAACTGTCCCAGAGTCTAGATCTTAACTTTCCACTGTGGCACCAGATAACTTCAGATACTTTGGGTACTGGGAGTAATACTAAATGGCTACAGCAGAAAGTGGGATTCCCTTCCTCTGTTTCCAGGGATTCTTCCATATCCACCTGTGACATCCTCACTCTGTGCTGGTAATCAATGAGCCTGAATTCTCACCACTGTCACTGGATAGGGATGTTCACTTGGAACAAAAATGGATACACCCATTATTTCCAGATGCAGCTGTCTGCATTAAGCACAGTGTCCCTTAAGAGAACACAGGGAACACACACAGCCCGGGGTCTGGGTTTCTCTGTCTGTCTCTCCCCAGGTCCCCAGTAAGGCTCCCCACTGGCACAGCTATAGAGTTAAGTCCTCAGCCGAGTTTCCAAGCCATGTCCTCCAGCACCTTCTCGGTGAAACCAGTGCTTTGTGTCCCTGCTGCAAGTAGCTAACACACATGTTTGAGATTTGATTTTCAGACACACACACACACACACACACACACACACACACACACACACACACACACACACACCTGAGAAAGGCTGTCACAGATTTACTAGCTATGCCCCCTTCTGCCCAGACTATAAGCTAGTTACACTGCCACCAGACACCCTAAAGCTAGCTACTGTAAGGCTCTTGCAAGGGTACTCAATCATACTGAGTGAAATTAATTTTAATACAAATCGTAGTGTTGACCAAACAGCCAGGATTTGCAGGGGAGGCCACAGTGTCACGAATAGATATAAAAACTCTCAGAGGTTAAAATATTCTCTAAAGGACCAGTCACAATGAAACATTTAAATATATTTAGTAATAAATAATAAAATAATATGAAAATACTAGATATCTATTTACAGTAAATACTAGCATTTCAATCATAGGAAATATTAAAAATAACACAGGTGAACAGGTTCACACAGTTACAGAAATACAATACTTAACTAATCTCACTATATTTTCCTGGCTGATGTAAAGAATTATTATTCCCTGGTTACTTACTAGAGGCGAAATGAAGTAGGTGAGAGTGCCTTTTTTGTCAGGTTACAAAAACAGACTGCCCTGAGACTTCATTCTCAGCTAGTATTAAAACATTATTTTACTGATGAATTACATAATGACATCACATACAGCTAGTCATCTGACTTCTGGTTCCCATGCACCCCCCTCTTGGATAGAAACTGCCAGGATTTAGCATGTATGTGTCAATAATATACACACATTGAGCCTTGCTAAGATCTGCTGCAGATCCTGGAAGTCATAAAACAATTTCAAACCTCCACCCTTCCAGATTAGCAATTAACTCACCCCAAAGACAATGCAGAAAGCGTCCTGATACAGACTTTTTGTCTCTGTCTGCATTGAGAGCTGTAAGATACAATATTTGTGGCCTAAATTAAGTATTTTAATTTCTTACTATTTTTCAAAGTCAGGCGGATTGAGATTAACCTATTCTCTTCCAGTATCCTCTGTTACAACATATACATTTAAACAGTTACAAAAATGCATGTATTTCTTTTTCTGTCCAGCAGGGCACACTGTTTATTTATTTATTTTACATTTGTTAACCGGGATAGTCCAACTAGAATCATGTCCATTTTCAGCGGAGGCCCGGGGAGAAAAGCTCCAAAACAAACAATAACATTAAAACAATGAAGAAATTTATAGATTTGATATGTATAAAGAATGTAAAAGCACGTTCTCAGGTTAAAGTTACCCCAGGTTACAGTCAGGGGAAAATTTTACAGTAAATTGACGTGTAATTAACATTTAAGTTAAGAGTTAGCCCGGCTTGTTACAGTGGCAAAGACAGTTTAGAGCTAGATGTAGTTTGTCTGGTTTTAAATTGGGTTAGGGAGGAGAGCAATGTAATATCAAGTGGGAGTAGGTTCCAAACTCTGCCAACAGAGTTTGCAAAGAGGGAGTCACCAGCTACATTGTTAGTTTTGATAGTTTGAATTAGTAGTTTGTTTGAGGAGCGAAGCAGTCTTGGATTGTTATAGGGGGTGATAATATTCTTAAGAGCTGGTGTATTATCTGGGTTATGGAGGATTTTCTTGGCCGCAATTACAAGGTTAAATTGGATAAGACTTGGAAGTTCTAGCCACTCAAGTTGTTTAAGGTTGATGCAGTGGTGTATTCTAAAAGGCAGACCTGTGGCAAACCTGGCAATGTGATTGTAACATGTTGACAGTCTGTTAAGTACAGACTTGTTTAGATTTTTTAACAAAAGCAGCTTTACAAGTACATTTTTCAGCACAAGCATCTGTGCAAATCAGTTTGATATTCAAATAACATATAATTCTTTACTAAATTTATTTTTTTATTTTTATTTTATTTATAATTTATTTATAAAAAATAAAAAATAAGCAAATAACATATAATTCTTTACTAAATTCCAGCTAGCTGTGCTGACATATGTTACACATCCACTGCCCTACTTCTCCTGGCATAGCTGGCAATACTTTGCATCGTCATACTACCCAGTCAAACTTTCCTGTTCCCGCCTGTCCTTGTCCTTTGATTCTCCAGCTGCATAAATGTTTACAAAGTGGCTGCTGTAATAGCCATTATGCAGGTTTCAGGGCATTCATATTTTATCTTATATAAATGATTGCCTGTTTTTGTAGATGCCTTCATAGGCTGCAAAGAATCTCTGGCTTGGGCAATAAACCATTTTCTTAACATGGTAATTCAGCTGAACAAAGAGAAATCGTGTCTCATTCCATTCCACAGATTAGTGTTTCTGTGATGTCTTCTGGATTTAATACTTATGAGGACCTTTCTTCCTCAAGACAAAGTGAAATGCTACATGGAGCTGTGTATGTAATTTTTATAACCAGGTTCAGACAATTGCCAGAGAATATATCAGAATTCTAGGTTTTATAGCCTCTACTGTTCCCATGATTCCTTTTGCCAGACTTTATATGAGGAAGATTCAGTGGTTTGTCAAATCACTTTGGTCAGACTTTGCTTGGAAAGCTGTATCCAAGGGTGTGGAAGAACAGTGCCTCTGGAACAAGTAGGACAAACTCAAATACATACATGTCAAAGAAGTGATGGTTCTAATAAATGCACTCAATTCTCTGAACATTCCGTGGACTCATGGCCCCTACTACTAATCACAGACAACACCACAGTGATGTAGTACATAAACAAATGGGGGAAACCAGGTCCTACCCCTTTGCTGAGTACCTGTGGTAGCCTGACATCTAGCAAGTCAGTTTACTATGTCCCCTCAGGCTATGTATGTTTTCTCAGAGCAAAAAATTGTTGCAGACAAGCTGAGCAGGACCAGGATAGATCCTCAGAAGTTGAACCTGGGGGTCTTCCATTGATCTATCTGTAGGGAACTACTTCAATAGCTCTGTTTGCCTCCTGCCACAACAGACAGTTAAAGAAATTCTGCCCCAGGACACATTGCAGTCAGGCCTGGAAGACAGAAGCCTTTTCATTCTTATGGTGTGGAATATTCCTGTATGCCTTTCTACTCTTTCCTATGGTAACTAGGACTCTTCTAAAGAACTCCTCAAGGATAATTGTGATGAGTCCATTTTGACCCAGGCAACAGTCGCTTTCCCTTCTTTTGAAAACAGCCAAGGGCAATAGTCACAAACTTCCTTGCAGAATAAACTTGCTCACACAGGATGGGTTGCTTTGTACTGCCCAACTTTCAACTTCTTAGTTTGACTGACTAGATTATAGAATTTTAATACGTTTAGGAAACTCTTCTTCAGAGGATGTGCAAAAGGTATTAAAGGGGGCAAAGAAACCTGCTACTTGAAAATTGTATATGGATAATTGGAAAAGCTGTTCTTGTTGGTGCCAAGCCAAGAGCCAAGACTCCTTTAATGCTGAGACTCCTGTGATGCTTCAGTTTGTATTGTTGATTTATTTATTTGTTTTCTGTCTGGGTAAAACCTATTTTCAGTGGAGGCCTGGGGCGAAAAGCTCCACAATTAAGTTACACATGATGAACATTTATAATTGCAGCATAAAACATCTGTACATGAACTTATTTACATGATTTTAAAAATTTCTTACATCAACATAGTATTTTAACAAGAGAGAAATTAACATGTATCAGCTATTTATTGAATGGAAAAATAAAATGCAATAATAGTTAATGTATGATGGCTGCAGGAAAAAATCAAACTGAGGTATTTATGAGGTTAGTGATAATTTATAGACAGACAAGTAGTAATGTAGCTTAGAAATTGATAAGAGAGATATGAAAGTAGAAATTACAGAAATGAGCAGGAGGTTAAATGGACAGAGCAGGAATTGTAGTTAGTGATAGGGTGCGAGAGGAAGAGTTTAGGAATTTAGTGCAGTATGAGGAGGAGCAATAAGGTACAAAACACTGTTAAGCAAAGTGACTGAGAGTTGGAGAAAAGTACTATGAATAAAGCTGCCAGGTGAGCAGGAAGAACAGAGCCATCTTTGGCATAATGCTGTTTAAGGAAAGTTTTGAAACTCTTCAATTTTTCTGTCTCTTTTAATTGTATGGGGATTTTATTCCAGAGTTTTGACACATAATGGGAGTAGAGAGAAAGTCTCCAGCAGTGTTGAATATCTTACTGATAAATAGTAATTGCTAGAACAAAGATCTCTAGTGAGAGAATAGTATAGCAGAGTTTTTTGCAATGCTGGGCATTTGTCCAGTCAATACAGTAGGTTGTGGACAGTGTTTACTTCTGAGTATGTCAACTGGTTTGGGAATTCAAGACAGTTTAATTGTTGTAATGCATGGCAGTGGTGTGTTTTATAAGGTTGGTTGGTTCCAAATTAAACTGTTTTGTAGTAGCAGGAGACTATTTTAGTTTTATACTTAGTGTTGATATTTGTAAGAATAGGGGAAGCATATAATAGAGAAAGAAGGAGGTTATGTTGCTGCTAAGGTAATCCTTCCATGTTCTGTTAGGTAGTGTCTGGCCCTATAGAACAAGCAGAGTTTTTGTTGAGTCTTCTTGATGGCATGAAGTATGTGGTGATCAAGTAGGAGGTTGTCATCTGTTATGACTAAGAGTAGTTTAGTTTGGCTTATGGTTTTTATTTTTGTGTTATTAATTGAGGTAGTATAAAATGTGTGTTTCTGATTAAGGCATTGTTTTGGAGTAAATAGTATAAGCTTGTTTTTTGGCATTAAGCACCAAGTTAGAATTTTGTAGCTATATTTCAGTGTCAGTGAAAGATTTTTGAGTGATTTCCTATAATCGTTATGGATGGGGCAGAACAGTTACTGGCTGAATTGTCGGCATATTGTACGAAAGTGGCAAGTGTTGTAGCGGTATGAAGTTTATTTATGAAAATATTAAATAGAAGGGGGTCCGAGTACTGACCCTTGGGAAGCATTAACAGATATTGGTTGAAATGTTGAAAGGTTTTGTTGCCATTTATTTGCCTGTTGACAATTGCATAAATAACTGAAACCAGGAGAGGGAATGGTGAGACCTAGAGTTGGAAATTCAGAGAGGAACTTTTGGTGGGAGACTGTACCACATAATTTAGAATGGTCAAGGAACAGTGAAGAAACAAGGTTGTCCTTCTTCCTGTACTAGTTTACCAAGTTTGTGGAGTTGAGAAGGGCAGTAGTAGTACTGTTGTTGGGCCTTAAACTGTGCCGAGTGTTGGAGAGGAGATTGTGTTTGGCTATAAATTTCATAAGTTGAGAATGAATACATTATTTAAGGATTTTTGAGAGGGGTGATAGGGTATCAGTAGGTCTGTGGTTTGTTAACTCTGTTAAAGTACCTTATTTGTGATGGGGTAAAGTAATGAATTTTTTTTCCAGATGGATGGGAAATAGTTTTCAGCTATTGACCAGTTGGATCAGATTGGAGACAGGGAAGGCTAGGGCTTCTGCACCTGTCTTGAGGTGAAAAATCATCTCAGCTCTTCCTGGCTATGTACCTGCTCTGTAACCTAACCTCTTCCTTTTCCTTATAGGATAAATAAACTCCTGTGTTTTTTGCTACTGCTGACTGATTTTTTTTTCTTTTATTCTCCATAATTATTACTTCGTCATCACTTATTGATACTGGTACAATAATGCTGATTAATATATCTCTGTTTATATCTCTCTGATTGAATTAATCTGGCAACCAACTAAATTCCTGCGTTTATGTATATATTCTGTATATATTACATATTACTGTGATCAAACAAACTAAATTCCTGTTTTTATGTATATATTCTATATATATTACTGCACTATGTGTAACACTGTTTCTACTTCTGTACCAATTAATGTTTAATTTTTTTGTATGTCTATGTTCTTGCCCGAGTTTTCTCCCTGGGCCTCCACTGAAAATGGGCTCTTTTAGGCCCAGTGGACTTTCCCAGTAAACAAATGCAGTAAATAAAATAAATAGATAAATAAAATTATAATTTATAAACGTGTCTGTGTGAACATATGGATAAAGGTGTTGGTGTGTGTTTTTATATATATATATATATATATATATATATATATGTGTGTGTATATATATATATATATATATATATATATATATATATCTATAAAATGCACTCACTCGAGGCACTCCTTAAAATGGAGAACATCGATATCTGTGCAGTGACTGAGACCTGGTTCAAGGCTCCAGAGAGCAGAACACCAAAGGCAAAGGTGTGTCCATATTCATCAAGGATATTCACACCTCCAGGCTAGTTGCTCAACATAATGCATCCGAGGATGTTCTTCATCTCACATTGCTGCAGTCCTTACACTTGGGTAGTCCGCTGTCCTCGGTCGGCCCGAATATCAAAGTATAAGGCTGACGTCGGTCAAGGCGCATTTGACTGACATCAGGACGTCAGGGTACAAATGCGCATGACCGACGTCATATCCTCAGTCTTTTTTGCCGCATGGTCCGATGCAGAAGCAGTATTGCAAGTGCCGGTTGGCGTTCTGAAATTTTTCGTTTTCGGAGTTTCAGACCGAGTCAAAGTTGGCTAAGTACCCCGTTGGGGAATGTTTTAGTTTTTTCTTGCCTCAGTGGTTTACCGGATGTCAGAAAAAGTGAATAATTGTATTTCTTGTGGGAAACAGATACCGCATAGAGACTATCATACTTTGTGTATTCCTTGTTTAGGGCCTGAGCACGACGTTGTTGGGTGTCGCTCTTGTGCTAGATTTAATAAGCGCACTATAAAGAGGAGATTAGATTGTGCCAGGTTAGTCTTTGGGAAGCGGTGCAATTATAAAATGCCGTCGGATGCTCCGACGCCCGCTTCTTCGAAGAAGCGCAAGGACAAAGCAGTGAAGCCTAGGCTAGAAGAACCGTCCGTACCGGACGCCGGTTCTTTAGAGGTGTCGGTGGAGCCGGTGGTTCCACCGGAGGTTTCTTTGGGATCCCAGGAGAGACCTTGTTATTGCAGGATGTGGCCTCTCAGGAGGCAGGTCAGGGTGATGGGGCTTCTCAGGTTACTATACTCCCCTCCCTGCCTAGGGTGGTTAGGCCCTCTCCTTCTGTTTCCAAGGCTTCTCCTAGAGGCAGGCCAGGTTTAGCTTCAGTTGGTGTCACCCCTAGTTCTTCTGGAACTGTGCCCAAGAAGCATATGCTTAAAATGGCAGAAGATTTGATTACTCTGATTAGGGGTTCTTTGCCCCCTCCTGATAAGAGACCTAGGGTGGAGCCTGAGCTAGGGAGTTTTGAGCAGGCTTGGATGTTTCAGAGTCTTCGGCTGAAGACTTGCAGGAGTACTCTCCTTATTCTGATTCTGATGTGGATGATTCTACTCCTTCTGCTTCTCCTCCTGAGGATTTTTCTTTTCAGAAACTCTTCATTCCATGAGGGAGCATTTTAAGTGGGAAGGTCAGGACTTCTCTGATTCAGGAAAAGGCTTAGGGAATTTTTGTTTTACCCCAGCATAGGCCTTTGGCTATACCTCCTGTTTTGGATGTAGTGGAAGATGTTTTTACAGAGGCTTCTCTTAATCCTGATTCTTTGCCTCCTGCTCCGGTTAAACCGGATAGGTATTACAGGGTGCCTGAAGTTCATAAGTATCTTTTTAAGAGTCCTAGGGCAGACCCAGAAACTGTTAGCCAGGGGCCTAAAGGTGTTAAGGCTTCTGTTGTCAAGAATCCGGTTCCTGCAGATAAAGAAGCCAGGGCCTTGGATAGATGGGGAAAGAAAGTTTATACTTCTTCCACTCTAGCTATGAGGGCTTTGAATTGCCAGTTTCACATGTTAAAATACCAAAACTGTCTCCTTTCACAGTTGAAGTCTAAGGTTGATGCTCTGGTGGAAGGTATTGATTGTAAAGAGTTACAAGATTTAGTACATGTTTCTGAACAGGTGGGTAAGCATTCTTTGCAATGTGGTTTTGATGCTGTACAGGCCTCGTCTAGGGTGGCTGCCACTGGGTCAGTTCTTCGCAGGCACGCCTGGCTGAGGGATCAAAATTTATCTGACCATGTTAAAACAAGGATTTTAGATGCTCCTTTACAATCTGATGTGTTGTTTGGTTCTCCTGTTGAGGCAGTTTTAAAGAAAATGGAAGACAAGGCTAAGTCTATGCAGACTGTTAAAGATTTTTTGCAGGTTCAGCCTCCAAAGTTTAGTAGAAATTGGCCTGCTAAAGGGTGGGCGTATCCTTCTTATGATTCCCAGTCTAGGGGTAGATCTAGGCGTGGTAGGGGCAGAGCTCAGGGCTCTTTCAGGCCTAGAACAGGGAGTTCTCCTGCACAGTCTTCAGGTGAGGGCAGGGGTCAGTCCTTTCGTAAACAGACCCAATGACCTACCTTTTCAGCTGCCAGAGCCTTCTCGTCTGGCAGCACCTTTGGGAGGAAGGTTGGCACTTTTCAAAGAAAATTGGAGTTTAATTACCCAAGACAGATGGGTATTGGATATCATACACCACGGTTACAGGTTTTATTTCCATACCTTGCCTCCTTTCAGAGGCATGCCAGACGTTCCTCCTCAACAAAGAATAGAGGCTCACAAGCAAATTTCTCTGTTACTTCAACTAGGGGCCATACAGCCGGTCCCTATGCCAGAAGTGGGCCTAGGATTTTATTCTCGCCTGTTCCTAGTACCAAAGAAGGGGAACACGTGGAGACCAATTTTGGATTTATCTATCCTCAACACTTATCTGGACATTCCCAAGTTCAAAATGTTGACGTTACAACAGCTTTTACCTCTGCTGGGCAAAGATCATTGGATGGTAACTTTGGATCTCAAGGAGGCTTACCTTCATGTTCCTATCAGACTAAGTTGCAGGAAGTATCTGCGTTTTCGAGCTGGGACTTCTCACTATCAGTTCTCTGCATTGCCCTTTGGCTTATCTACTGCCCAGAGTGTTCACGAAAGTTCTGGCTCCAGTGATAGCTTTCTTCAGGCTAAAAGGAATACAGATCTATCCTTATTTGGACGACTGCCTGATTCTGGCTCAAGGAAAGAAGAGCTTCTTCATCATTTGGAATATGTGGTAGCAGTGCTAAGATGCCTGGGGTATTCTGTGAACGAAATAAAGTCCAGTCTAGTACCCTCTCAGGACATGTGCTTTCTGGGTGTAAGACTGAATACAGCATCCCAGATGGCCTTTTAACCCCGGACAAACAAAAGAGTCTTTCCCTTTACTTCCATCAACTATCTCATCAGTCCGGGCTGACTGCAAGGACAGTCCTTCAAGCCTTAGGGTTCATGGCATCTTGTATTCTGGTGCTTCCCAATGCCAAACTGCATATGAGGAAGCTGCAATGGTATCTCAAAATGTATGGACACAGCACTGCCAGGATCTGGACACTGTCATTCAAATAATACCTTGCATTCAAAAGGAATTTTTGTGGTGGGCTCAGGAATGTCACCTAAACAAGGGACTCTCTGTGACCCGGCCAGAGGCGAGTCAGATTTTAACGACAGATGCCTCAGACAAAGCTTGGTGAGCTCATCTAAATGGAAAGTGGATACAAGACAAGTGGCCTGCCAGACTACAACATCTACATATCAACCTGAAGGAGATGTTAGCAGTCCAGTTTGCATTAATAGCTTTCAAGGATTTACTTCTTCCAGGGCAGGTGTTGATTCTAACAGACAACACAACTGTCATGTGGTACATCAACAAGCAAGGGGAACACATTCTTATCCTCTATGCAGGCAAGCAATGATTTTGTGGGAGACTGCTCTCAGTTTACAGCTCAATCTTCAGGCAAGGTTTCTGCCAGGAGCACAGAACTCCTTAGCAGATGTGTTGAGCAGACGAATTATGGATCCCCACGAGTGGAAATTGGATCCTCATGTATTTCAGAAATTGACAGTGTCATGGGGAACTCCAGACATAGATCTGTTCGCTTCTCCACTAAACCATCAGCTGCCAAAGTTTTGCACAAAAAGGTTTCATCCCACAGCTTGGAAAGTGGATGCTCTTTCTTTCAATTGGAGCAATCTTCATGTGTATGCCTTTCCACCTCTGCCTCTCCTCCTAAAGGTACTTCTAAAGGTCAGACAGGACAAGCCAAGGATGATTTTAATAGCTCCAGATCAGATTGGCCTCGACAGCACTGGTACCCATTACTGAGAAGTCTGGTACGGAAGCCTCCATGGCCTTTGCCTTCGATTCCACACCTGTTGTCACAGGAGGACAGCCATTTGCTCAATGTCAAACTTCACTCTCTTCACCTAACAGCCTGGCATATTCTGTTTTGAACCATAGAGGGTCTCAACTTCCACAACAAGTTTTGAATGTGATTTTGGAAGCTAGAAGGCCTAGTACAAGGAAAGTGTACGCAGATAAATGGAAGAGATTTTTATTTTGGAGTGCAGCAAAGGATTTTGATGTTTCTGAGCCTAATTTAAGTGTGGCTCTTCAATATCTTACTGAGTTACTGGACAAAGGTTTGTCCTTCTCTTCTATTAAGGTTCATGCTGCAGCAATTTCAGCTCACTATGAATGTGATCCTCCATTGTTTTCTCATCCTTTGTTCAAGCAATTTCTTAGAGGGGCAAAGAATATAAGACCCCACGTAGAGCTCCTACTCCTGCTTGGGATCTCAATTTTGTGTTGGAGAAACTCACTCTACAACCTTTTGAGCCTGCAGCTACTTCTGAATTGAAATATTTATCATGGAAGACTGCCTTTTTGTTGGCCATTACCTCTGCAAGAAGGGTTTCTGAATTACAGGCCCTTATGGCGGTTGAGCCTTTCTTGATTTTCCATAAGGATAGGGTATCTTTGCGTACTAATCCTTCCTTTATGCCTAAGGTGGTTTCTAGTGTGGCTTTAAACCAAACTATTCATTTGCCTACTTTTATGCAAATCCCCAAAATAAAGGGGAAAAGATTTTGCACACTTTAGATATACACAGGCAGTTGCGATATTATTTGGACAGAACTAAAGGGTTCAGGCAGTCTCAGCAGTTGTTTGTTTCTTTTGCTTTGAGTTCTCAGGGCAAGCCTGTGTCAAAACAAACTATTTCTAAGTGGATTGGGTTTTGCATTGCTTTCTGTTATTCCCATCATGGCAAGGAGATTCCAGCTGGGATTAGGCCTCATTCCACTAGGGCTACTGCCACTTGACAGCCTTTTGAGGGGAGTGGCAACCAAGGATATTTTGGAGGCAGCTACTTGGAGTTCAGTGCATACTTTCTCTAGGCATTATCACCTGCCACTTTACTCTAAATCCAGGGCTGGTTTTGCCACTGCTGTTTTGCAGGGCATTTTGGCAGCTCCTGCTTCCTTGTAGTTTGGCCATCCTCCCTTACCTCTGCTTTGGGATTCTACCCAAGTGTAAGGACTGCAGCAATGTGAGATGAAGAACATAGTACAGTTTTGTACCTACCATAAATGTAGATGTTCGAAGATCCACATTGCTGCAGTCCAGTTTACCCTCCCTCCTTCCCCTCTGTAGTTAGAGGTGGTTGTGTGGGTTGGGTTGTAAATATTGTGTATATTGTATATATTGTACATATAATTAGTGCAAGGGGGGTTGGTTGTTTGTTTGCTGTCTTTTGGTTTTGACCTTTATTTTTAGGGTCTTCTGACATCTGGGGCAAGAAAAGACTGAGGATATGACGTCGGTCATGCGCATTTGTACCCTGACGTCCTGATGTCAGTCAAATGCGCCTTGACCGACGTCAGCCTTATACTTTGATATTAGGGCCGACCGAGGACAGCGGACTACCCAAGTGTAAGGACTGCAGCAATGTGGATCTTCGAACATCTACATTTATGGTAGGTACAAAACTGTACTTTATCTAAGTGCAGCTAACTCTGGGCAAAACTGCAATCCAAATTGTAGCTTGCTACAAATCCCCCACCATGCCCCAGGATTCCCACTTCTCTTTCCTTGATGTACTGGAAAGTATTAGGGTTCAACCAAACACCCTGGTAAAACTACTCGTGTACCAACTCCTTTACACAACGCTTTCTGGAATTCATAAACTCCAATGCCCTGGATCAACTTAGCCACACCCCCACCAAAGGCAACAATATCCTAGACCTATTCATTACCAACATGAGTGACCACACCTGAAGTCAACTCCTCGTTGGTCCGATCCGACCATAAGCTAATCACCCTTGATATCCACATCCCGCCCCCACCCCCCATTAAGGAAAAAACAGTAAAAAAATTCTCCAAAGCCAACTTCATGCTTCTTAAGACAGAAGTGGTGAACTTCATGACACCCTTGCAAATGGACAATACAGTTACGACCGCTGAATCCTACACAAATGCACTCTATAAGCACTTACACGAGTACATGGATCGTGCTGTCCCAAACATAACCAAGACGCTATCCTCCAAAAAAAGAAAGCCAATCTGGTGGTCCCCTGCCATAAACCTGTATAACAGAAGGAAGAAATTGTTGCAAAAGAGAGTAAAATCCCTTGAGTGGAGGAGCTCCCTGGTCAGCCTCAGTAAGAAGCTGAGATCCCTTATAAGATCTTCCAAAGCTAGCTACGAAAACAAAATCGCCACTGATTCTAAGGACAACCACAAAGCATTCTATAGCTATGTCAAGAATCTCAATGGCAATACCCAGATTTGCTCTGAGTTACAGCACAATGGCATGAAAATACAGAACCAACTGATATTGCCAACATCCTGGCAGATAGGTTCAATGCTAACTTTACCCCCCCACCCCCTAAAGGGCCCATAACTATACAGGAAGAATGCAGAGTCCCTGTAATCACAACTACGCAGGTAAAAGCTGCACTCTCTAAAGCCAAAAACACAGCATCCATGGGACCGGACAACATCCCAGGCTGCATTTTATACGAACTTCAGAACGAACTGGCTCACCACCTAAGCACCATGTTCAGTCATAGCCTCACATCAGGCTTTGCGCCCACTGAATGGTGTACAGCAACAGTTATCCCACTCCACAAAGGGGAGCCACCACTGATCCCGGGAACTATCGCCCTATTAGCCTGACGAGCCTGGTCTGCAAGGCCATGGAACGTATCATCATGGAACTCATAAACAAAGACATTGGTAACCTCCAAACTCTGGATCCCACCCAGTTCGGGTTTGTGAATGGCAGATCATGCCTCCTGAACCTGTTTGACTTCTTTGAGGCAGTCACCAAAGCCGTAGATGAGGGTAAGGTGGTTCACACAGCCTATCTTGACCTCGCCAAGGCTTGCAACACCATCCCCATTGTGGAATTATAGCTAAACTAGGTATAAATCCCAATGTCACAAGATGGATTGCCAACTGGCTCACTGACAGAACCCACACTGTAAAAGTTGCACACTCCAAATCTGACCTCAAACCAGTGACAAGTGGAGTACTACAGGGTTCAGTCCTGGGACCTCTCCTGTTTGGTATCAACTTCTCTGAAGTACAGGCTAACACAGAAGGCCTCTGGCTAACTAAGTTCACAGATGACTGCAAACTAGGAACCATAGTCGAGTCCCCAAATGATGTGGAAATCCTACAGAAGGGCCTCTCTGAGACAGATGCCTGGTGTCAGAGCCAAGGCCTCAAGCTCAATGCCAAAAAGTGTATTGTCATCCCCTTTGGTAAAATCTCTGTACCCATGAACTACTACATAGACAGCTGTCTACTTGTGATAAGAGACCTTGGGACCCAAGTGGACAGTAGTCTGACCTTTGATCGTCACATCGCCAGAGTAGTCAGGAAGTCCTTCTACGTGGCACACCTCATTATAAAAGAGTTCTCATCTAGGAAAAAAAGAGGTCATTGTTCCCCTCTACTCGACACTCATTAGACCCATTATAGAGTACAACGCCCCTTTTGGAATGTACCTCACAAGACATCTGCAGCAGCTGGAAAGGCCACAGAAGTACCTCACAAAGAGGATTACTGGCCTCAAACAGATGCCCTACACTGACCGTCTCAAAAAACTCCAGCTTTATTCCGTAGCATATCGCCTACTCCGAGGTGATCTCTGCCTGACATATAAAGCTATGTCAAACCCAGAGCTGTTGGACATGCTACACCTAAAGAAATCCCAATCCCTGCGAGCTACACGCTCTAGGGACCAAAACCTTGTCACCACAATAAACATGACATGCTGGAGTGATAGATTCCTGTCCTAGACACTTCCCGTACTCTGGAACAGGCTACCCATCTATGTCAAACAAAGTTCTTCATTAGCACTCTTCAAGAAAAATCTTAATGAGTGAATGGGAAATAGGAAATACACCCCGGGGACCACTTCTGTGTCTCTGCTCAACAGTGGCACAGGAAAATAACTTTCTTGAGTGGCGTAAGCCAGAGAACCTTGTTGGCTAGGCTTACGTAGGCCCTCGGGCCGATAGCCTAATACCTACCTATGAACCTGTGTGTGTGTGTGTATATATATATATATATATATATATATATATATATATATATATATATACATACAACTAGCTCTGTGTGAACATATGGATAAAGGTGTTGGTGTGTTTTTATATATATATATATATATATATATATATATATATATATATATATATATATACACAACTAGCTCTATAAATTATAATTTACACGTGTGTGTGTGTTTATGAATGGATGGTTAAAAAGTGAGTTGAGATTATCCATAAAGAATTTAAGTCTCTAGCATGTGCTGCAGCAGGAATTAACAGAGGATTGAAATTAAGAGGGTTTTAAGTGTATGTCTTTAAGGGGTGGGTAATATGTACTAAATCTGGAGTTAAGAGAGAATAAATGTAAGGATCTGGGGGTGGCTGGGGAATTGGGAATGAGAAAGCAGGCAGTGGGAAACAGTTACAGTAGCAGGAGAAAGTCACCCTATGCAGGCAACTTTAGCACATGTAATAGTAAAGAGATCCATTTAAAATTGTGTACATTGCTAATTATGGACTAAAAAGTGCTTAGTGATTTGTTGGGAACATGCAGACTCATTCCTAGCCCAAATTATATCTTCTAACAGTGGATAAAATACTGAAGTGGGAGGGGCAGTCACAGACATTTCCTTAGCTTGAAATGACAAAGTTGCTTTTACAAACAATTAACTGAGAAGAGTTAAGTCAAGATTTGCTCGCAAGTAATTTAACTGGGATTGCAAGTTTAGTTGCCAAATTAACAATAAAGATATACAGTAGAGTTAATGTGTATTTGCTATTTTACATGTCTTTTGCAAGTTGAAAAGGAAAGTAGAATGTTGTAGTCAGGGGGTTCAGTAGTAGATTTGTGATGCCTTATAGTTTATTGTAAAAGAAAAACCCAAACTTTAGCTTGAAGTTACCTAAAAGAGAAATGTGGTAAGAAAATAGCAGTTAAGGTAATAGTTTCTAAAGCAGAGTCGAAGACAGAGCTAGAAGCAGTGTGATAGTGTGAGTTGTGTGAGTTATGTGTTTTTGTGTGAGTTGGCTTCTGGCTTCTCTTACTTTTCTAGTAAGATTCATCTCTTGACCATATGCTTGTCTATCTTTAGATCTTCCTTTTTTTACCTTACTTCAAGTGAAGCAATTTTTGAAAGAGGTTTTATATATCCAACCATCTCAAAGGCAAGTGGCTCCTTCTTAGATTCTTAATATTGTAATCAACTCAACTAAACCTTAAGGCATCACCGGTCAAAGCCAGGACCATAAATAAAAAACTACATATCCACCTACCTTGAAGTCAGGTGGCTCCTTCTTGAGATCTTAATATTGTTCAGAAAAAAAAATACTGCTTCCTTTTGAACCTGCTCATAGCAAAATTAATTCAACTGAACCTCAAGGTATTACTGCTCAATGTCAGGACCCTAAGGGGGAAAAATATATACTTTCTCCAAGCGCTCCTCACACTCGAGAATATAGGCATCTGTACTGTGCAGTTACTGAGACATGGTTTAAATTGGTAGAGAGTACCTCAGCAGTGCAAGGTTTCAATGCCTTCCACACCTTTAGACCAGTAGCTGCACTAACAAGGGCTAAAGATGGAGGTGTCTCAATACACGTTGTCCTCAAGGTTGGTCAAACAGGATGACTGGCTGGAGTTCCTCTGTGTGAAGAGTACCATAGACTAAGTCCCATACCATATCCTAGTTAGCTACAGGCCACCCTGCATATCCCAAAAAAAGCTCACAATGCTTACTTGGACCTACTGGAGACACTTACTCTTGGGAGACATTAATTACTACTCTATAGACTAGAAATCCTATATGGCCTCAAATCTACAGGCAGAGATTCCTGGACTTCATAAATACAAAAAAAACGTTGACCAAATAGTGAATATGCCCTCTTGAGACTCTAACATACTGGACCTCATACTCACCGATGTAGGAGAATGCCCCCCCCCCCCCAATGTCTTACCCTTCTGCTAGAGTTTGACCATAAAGCTGTCTCCTTCAAAATCAAAATCAGCTCTGTAACCGCAGTAAAACCAGTAACAAGAAGTATTTCAAGGCAGAAAACCTTTTATTAAGTGATGGTCTGTGCACCTCCAAACCCTGAGAACACAGCAGCCTATGCCAAATTGCTCTCAGAAACTCTGTATAACTATGTCAGTGGCTGCATAGATGCTACTGTACCCAGGACTAGCCCCATAAACAAACTACCCTGGCAGCTTCCCAGATTAAACATGATAAACAGCATAAAGAAAAAAAATATGGCAAAAATCAGGAAGGGTAATTCCCATAAAGATAAAAACATTGTCATGAAAATAAATGGGAAGCTTATGTCAAACAAAGCCAACTTTGAGGTTAAGATAGCCTCCCAGGTGAAAGATAACCATGAGTCCTTCTTCAGATATGTCCGATACCTCAAGGGCAGCACTCAGCAAAGTGCTGAACTGGTGATTAATGGTGCCACATTCATCGAGCCTGGAGACATAATGAATCTGTTAGTGGGCAAATTCAGTTCCAACTCTACCCCCAACCCCACCCCAACCATCCCCTAAGAAGTACCATCAAACATAATCCCTCCAACTGTACTAGGATACATGTACTGGTTGCACACACTGAAGCCAAGAATACAGTCTCAGTGGGCCCTGATAACATCCCAGGATGCCTCCTGAATAGTCTAAAATACAACTTCTCGAGACCCCAGGACTCACTACTTAACTGTAGTTTTACTACAGGCTTTGTGCCACAAGAATGGAGGACTGTGACTGTCATCCTCCTTTGTAAGGGAGGACCTTCATCAGATACTGAAAACTACTGACCCATTATTCTAACTAGTCTTATTTGAAAAGTCCTGGAAAGAATAATCACGAAAGGTATCATCAAGGACATTGGAGACCTCCTGACACTAGATCCATCCCAGTTTGGCTTTGTCAAAGGAAGCTCATGCTTATGAACTTGGTAGAGTTCTTTGAAAAGTTTATTAAAGCAATGAATGAGGGGAAAGAGGTGCATACTGAATGCCTAGATCTGGCTAAAGTATTTGATACAATACCTCACTCGGGCATTGTCAGCAAAGTTGTGAAACTAGACATAAATTCATTTATAACATGCTGGATAGCTAGCTGGCTCACTGACAAGAACCCAAGAGGTTAGGAGTGGTGAGACCAACTCTGCAAAGAGGCCAGTCACCAGTGGAGTCCTTCAGGGCTCTGTGCTGGGCCCACTTCTCTGTGGCATCTACTTCTTGGAGGTCAAAGCCAATGTAAAAGGCCTCTGGCTGACCAAGTTCACAGATGATTGCAAACTGGGAGCAGTCATTGAATCCATCCAAGATGAGAATACCCTTCAGGAAGGTCTAACACACACACAAATGCTTGGTGACAAGCCATGGCTTAAAACTGAATGCCGGTAAATGCATTATAGTACCTTTTGGAAAGTCAACCACTCTGGGTAACTACGTCACCAGTAAAACACCACTAAGAGTTGATTCACTAATTAGAGATCACGGAGCTCATGTACAGTAGATAGTAACCTAGCCTTTAACCAATATGTGTACAAGGTAGTAAGAAAATCCTTCTGTGTTGCTCAACTTATAAGTAAGGGCATGGCATCTAAGTCCAGAGATGTCACAGTACCACTGTACTCAGCCCTCATCAGATGCATCATAGAGTATAATGCCCTCCTTCTGTATGTACCTGAGCAGGCATATGCAGCATCTGGAATGTCCACAAAGGTTCATTATAAAAAGAATACAGGGAGTAAAGACAACATTCTACACTGATTACCTCAAAGTCCTGTCTCTTTATTTGGTATCTTACAGACTTCTGAGATGGGATCTTTGCCAAATATACATGACATCCCTGGACCTTGTTTTGATGAACCTTTTGCACATCCACAAGCAAAGAGCATCAGCACTGCTAAATACAAAGACATAATTTTTGCTTGTGACATAAATAGGACATGTTTGAAAGACAGATATGTTTTCAGAGAATTCCCATTTGTGGAACAGGGTCACCATCCATATGAAGCAGAGTTCTTCCCTAAACGTATTTAAGCAAAACTTGGACCAATGGATAATTAATCAGAAATTCATCCTAGTCTGGTGCTTGTGTCTCTGATGGTCAGAGGCAGGCAGTAAATCTCCTCCTATACAAGTCAAATCCATGGATAACATTGGGTTGCATGACTAAGCTTATAAGGGCCCTAGTGGTCATTAGCCTAGTATAGACCTATGAACCTGTATGAAGTTGTTATCTTGGAAAACAGAATTGCTTTTTGCACTGACTTCTTCATGAAGAGTATTTGATTTGCAAGGTCTTATGGTGAGTCATCCTTATCTTATTTTTCACAAAACTTCCATGACACCCCCTCCCCCCCATTTTATAGGTGAAGGTCATTTAAGAGTTTACACTAAGCCAGGCTGTTCATCTCCGTTTATTCTTCCCAAAGCCTAAAAATTATACACTCTGGATGTTCACAGTCAATTCAGATACTACATTAACAGAAAAAAAAAGCCTCCAGGATTGCTGATAATCTGTTTGTCTCCTATGAAAGTAAGAGAAAGGGACAATCAGTATCCATGCAGGAAATTTCTTAGTGGTTGTCCATTTATATTGATTTTTATTATTCTCACCATAACAAGACACTTTAAGCAAATTTGAGGCCCATTTTAACAGAGCTCTAGCTACTTCTGTGGTATTTTGGAAAGGGGTAGACTCTAGAAGCACACTAGAGGTAGCAGTTTGGTCATAGGTAAACACCTTTATCAAGCAATGCTAACTACACTCCTTCTCTTAATCCAGAGCAGGCTTTGCTAGAACTGTTCTCCGGATGCTTCTGGACTCGGATCCATCTACCCCCCCCCTTGCTTTTTGAGCTGTGGTGTTCATCACATATAGCTTAGGCTATGGCAGCAATGATCTAATAATGAACATAGTACAGCTCTGCAAGTAAGCTAACTACAGTAATAGATGTTGGAGTAGATCACTATTGTAGTAGCCACACCTTCCCTCCGCCTCCCTATTTTTGTTATTTTTTTGCCAAAGTGTGGGATTTTTATTAGTGTGCATCCTGTTTGGCAGTGCTCTGATCTCCTTTTTATGAGGAAAGAATACTCTGAAGTTTTGGTGCCCTAGCCACTGATATTTTTCTTGTTTCCCTCATGCAGGGCAGTGATGAGGATACATGGAAAGTGCCTTAATGCTTTGGAAGTTGAATGTTTGGTCCAGTCCATGGCAGGGGGTTATGTATAGCTTATGCTGTTGCAGCAGAGAAGTATTTAAATGTCTACAGATATCCTTCCTGTGAACACTGTTGCAGTATTCATAGCCGGCTTTAAGCATAGGCCAACTAGGTGGTTGCCTAGGACATTGCTCTACCAGGGACTGTTTTCCAGTATTTGTTTATTTTGTTTGTAGTAAAGAAAAGGTTTCTTTAAAATATGTTGAATGAATACAGGAAAAAACTGAAGAGTAAGACAAACTGTGAGAAAATGAAAGAAAAAAGTAATCTGGATGGTGTAGTAGGTCAGGATGGGAGCACCGGCTGGTGTGTGTGGGGGGCACTGTGGAGCTCTTTTGCCTAGGGCACCAGTTAACCAAAGGCCGGCCCTGGCAATATTAGTAACAAGTGGGATATTCCATTATGTTTAGCCATAAGTCTGGACGGGTTACCAAAACATAAGCATTTTCCTCTTCCATCATACGTCCGCAGTATGAAGGCTGACAGCCTAGCTAGATAGGATTTTGTAGATAATTCTGTCATTTGTAAATATTAATGTAAGCCACATGCTTGTTCTCTTAAGTGTTAGAAAATTAAAGTA
This sequence comes from Protopterus annectens, assembly GCF_019279795.1. Classification (NCBI taxonomy): domain Eukaryota; kingdom Metazoa; phylum Chordata; order Ceratodontiformes; family Protopteridae; genus Protopterus; species Protopterus annectens. Next base: position 1,207,433,988 of record NC_056726.1, read on the forward strand.
AATGTTGAACTTCAAAAATGTAACCACATTGCACTCTGCTGGAGGAAAGCTGATAAGTCAAGCATTGTATAACTGATCTCAAAACTCGGAGCCGAGATTTCTGAATGAATAGGAATTCTTCCTATTGTTTTGAGACCAGAGTTAATGGCTAGAATTTACATGTTTAATGTCTTTTATTGCTCTGGCTTCCTGACTAGCTGCAAGATCAAAAGGGCTGTTACACTCTGAGTTTCTGTTAGCCTGGGAAACAGAGAATAATGATGTAATCTGAAATGAGTCAGTGGTACTGTGTTATCAGTTTAAGGACAGAGAGAGAAAGAATCAGAACATTCTGCATTTGTTTTCAGAACTGACATCGCCAGCACTGCCATGCTCTATATGTAAGTTTATTTTAGAACTGTGTTCGCTCTTAGATATAGATAAGAAATAGGAAGTCTAGTCTAGCTGTTTTCTGTATTGATGTCAAAACTTTTCTACTGTATTATTTTAAGCATTTTTCTGTGATCTCTGAACAATTGACTAGCACTGTGTAGTAAGAAGTATTGTCTTGTGTTCTTATTATTTATTATTAAATATTGTTAAACCTTTCAACTGTGGCTGTTTATGTAGAGATAATTTAAGCTCTAGAGTACATTGCATGTATATAGTGATACTGTCCAAGACATTCCAAATAAGCCTTGTTGTTCATCACACTTACCATTTGTATAATAATTTTGCACAGTAATAATTGGATACCCTTTGATAAGGGCCTTATTAGTAGCTGATATTAGTGGTTGATGGCAAGTGGTACTACCGTATAGGCTGGGCAGAAGGGGCATAGATGGAGAACCTGTGCCAGCCTTCTCCAGGAGAATGTGTGTGTGTGTGTGTGTGTGTGTGTGTGTGTGTGTGTGTGTGTGTGTGTGTGTGTGTGTGTGTGTGTGTGTGTGTGTGTGTGTGTGTGTGTGTGTGTGTGTGTGAGCTACTTGGGCAGGGACATGAAGCACTGGTTGGACAGAGAGGGTGCTGGAGGTTTTAGCTTGACCACTAGGCCGAGATCTGGACCCTATAGATGTGCCAGTGGGGAGTCTTATTGGGGATCTGGAGAGAAAGGGAGAAACCAGACCCAGACTGACTGTGATCTCTGTGTGCTCTTAAGGGAAATACTGTGTGTATTTGTTATCCTTCCCAATGTGGACGCCCCCTCACTGGTGTTAGTGATGAGGATTGAGGCTCCTTGATTGCTGGCACAGGCGTCACACGCAGTATGACCAAAGCATGCCAAGGCTATAAGGTACATAAGGGATGTATGAGCATGAAAAACTTTAAAATTTTTCAAGACCAGCCTGAACAGTGAACCTGCTTTTTTCATATCAACTTAGAAGCGAAAATTTGGTTGTGGGTAGCAAATACCTTACAGGAGCAACCATATTAAATTATTTGTCTAGGAGCCTATCGTGGTTATGCAAGACTTAAGCAAAACGTTTTCTCTACTGTTACCCAGTTTCAGAGGAATTACTTTTCTAAGGCTAGCCCTCTATTTCCTAAAGAGCAAAATGCCCTACAAAAGGGTAAAATATATTCAAAAAAAGAGGTGTCAGGACAAACCCAAGCAGGAGTTTAAGGAATCCAAATGCTCATTTCCTGACAAACCAGCCTCCTTGTGACTCTCCACCTCTGCCTCTCACCTCCCTTCCATACCTCAGTTTGTCTCTTACCTCTATCAAAGAAGTCTTCCTATCTTTTCCAGTTTGGGAATAAATCACCTTATCTGTCAGTTTAGGACAATACATCTATCCAGATAACCAAAAATGTTTGTTCTTCTCATTGAGACGAAAGTAATCACAGCCACAGGGATCCCCATTATTAGTGATGGCTTCAAGGGTCATTTCCTACCTTCATTGTCAAATGTATGGGGGATAGTTGAGGAAGGCTTCGAGAACTATTGTAAGGATCAATTTGGCATACTGTAGAATTCCATTTCTGTCCTTCAAACAAAGCAGTACCTTTGTGTTTTCCTATAGGATATCTTTCTCTACTGTTAAGGTTACCCATTTCCTGTCGGATAGAGGAAGAGTAGAAAGGGTCTTGTGCAAAGCACCAAGAGATCTTCTACTTCTTTCTCATATCCATCCTAAACTTGATAGACCTCAATCCTGTTTGTCTGCTAATGAGAATTTGAGTTTGTACTCACCATCATCTGACAATGAAAGGAGGAGGAGGAGTGGGTATCCAAAAGCAGCCACCTTTGTAGTACATTCTTTCTGCTCGATGATTATAACTCACCAAGTCATATGGAACAATTTCTTTAACTGACCATCCAAGACTCCTATCATCTTTGCTTCAGTTAAAGAAGCTCCACTGGCAGTAGTTGAGGAGCTGTCTGTGGGTTCTTGAAGTTCATTTTGATCCACATGGGACAAGTTCCATATTACACATGCATGGATGTATGGTAGATATTGTCCTTGATATTGGAGGAGTGCACTTTTAGGGATCACAACTTGATGTGGAAGACACTACACAGATCCCTCATGACCTTGATTCACTTCCAGCATGCTTCATCTTTGTACCTAGGATGCCACTGCCCAGTATACCCAAAATCCATAAGCCATTTACTTATTACTTGACTCATCAGATGAACAAGAGCAACATCTGCTTGGAGCTGAAGTTAGGAAAGTTTTTCTTTTTTTATCTGGCAAAGGAACTGTTCAGTTCATTGTTTTTGATACTGATGAGGATAATTTGACTTCCTTCTCATTGACTGCACTCCTGATGTCCTGTCTTTTAGAGACACTTAGCTTTCTGTGGACTGACTTGTTGTTCCTTTGCTTTCTTTCAGAAAATGCTAAATTGGAGTTTGGAAAAGGATAAGGAACCCGGTGTCATTCCTCCCATGAAAGCTGCCCTAATGGATATAATCAGAAGATGATGATAGCATCTAGATTGAGCACCTTCTGCTCCTGACAGTACAGATGCATCTGTAGCCCCCCACTTCCCATCAGTGGAATGACATCCTGACTAAGAATTCCAGTGCAGATTCAGATTCCTTTGTAATTTTTTCAGTCTAGCTGGGATCCCAGAGAACACAGCACCTTTCAATATTGCTTTGAAATAAGAATACCAGTGCTTTAAAGAGAGTGGGCAAGAGAATATTCTCTTCAAAAACCCACCCATCAGATAGCCTGCAGAATGAAAATCTGTAATAAATGACTAGTGTGTCTGCCAGAAGTACATCTTTTTTATGGTTATTCTCAGTTGATGCATATTTTTGTTGATTGACATATTGACATGATTTTAGTGAAAATTACTAAAGAATAGATGTTCATGTTATGTATTGCACAAACTTGTTTTAAATTATGTTTTTCTTTTAAACTAGTTTCATATTAACATTAAGGGCTGTTCTTGACACAATTGTAAATTTTAAGGAAGATGCCTGAGCTGTCTTGTGTTGTTGTCCAGGTCTGCACTGCTTGATGAGAAGCGAAGACTTGAGGCCAGAATTGCACAGCTGGAAGAAGAACTAGATGAGGAACAAAGCAACTCAGAGCTGATAAATGACCGGTACAGAAAATCAACCATACAAGTAAGATGAAACAGGGGTGTGTGGGCTGTAGTGTTTATGTAAATTAGCATTACATGGTAAAAAGACTGCTAACAGTACTGAGAGTTAAGCAGCTATTTCAGAGGATTTCATGAGGTACTAGCAGTGAGCAGGTAAATGATAATTCAAACTGCTGCCAGAAATCAGACTGCCATCTGTTCTCACCAGAGGGACATCCTTCCTCCCAATGGCACTTAACTTGCTACTGACAAAATTGCTTTTGTAATGCAGAGAGATGTCCCCTTTCCCTAGTTCTTTCCTAATGTATATAGAGTTCCCAGTTTTGCAAAAGCTTGAATCTAACTTGCCAAATCAATTGTGTGTGTGTGTGTGTGTGTGTGTGTGTGTGTGTGTGTGTGTGTGTGTGTGTGTGTGTGTGTGTGTGTGCTTGTGTGTGTGGATGTGGGTGTGTGCGTGGGTGGGTGTGTGATAGGTCTCTCTTTTTCTCTCTCTCTCTCTCTTTCTTTTTTTCTTTGTTGTTTTTTTCAGAATAAACACCTGAATTTCGCTTTTGTCCATTTGCACTCTGTATCAGAAAGTAGCACAGCAGGAACAGGACTGCTATGCATGTCATAATTTTTGCATGGATGCAGTCCATAGCCCAACTTGTTGAGAGGCCTGCAGGTACTTAGACGAGATGTATTTTTACCATCAGAAGTCAATAATACTGACTTAAAAAAATTAAAAAACAGAAGAAGCCAAGAAGAATTCCAAGTTGGAATTATCACTCTTTTACGTGCTTGCCAACTCCGTAATGTATTCTAACGCTGCAAAAGTTGCTTTACAGCAGTGCACTTTTTAAAGGTTTAATGTCATGAGTTTGCGAGCCTTTCATAGATTCATAGGTTCTTACTGTGCTTACCACCAAGTAGACCACCGAGAAACTCTTCCACATCTCCCAGTACTTGTGGGAGACTAGCAGTGTTCCAAAGTAAGCAGACCTTCTGCATATTGTTAGAGATTATGAATATAAGGCTGAAATTAATTCTGTTGTAAATATGCTAAAAGATAAAGCATAGAATAAAAAGTTTGCTTGAATATATGTATAGAGTTTAGCAATGTAAAATGGGTATTCATACTATATGTATCTTCACAGCATCAGAAAAAGCCTAACAAAGCAATATTGGAAAGCAAGTATTATATGCTTTTCTCATGTTTGCAGAACAAATATCTAAACTCAGCAATATGTGATGTTTTTTCAGTAACAACCAACCAGATGTTTCCTTTAATGTGATTGCTTGCATGACCCTAACTAACGTTCCTAGCTTGTATCCAAAAACAGGGGGAGTGAGTGGATAATGCCTTGTATAAGGTCACTCCTGTAAAAGCACAGTAACTAATGTTTATGTGAAGTACTTCAGATTTCTACAGTTTTCTACAGTTTGCAGCAATAATACAGTTTATTAGAAGTCTAAATCTGGAGTGAGACTGCAGTGCAGGAAGGTGAGCAGTGCCATAAATTCTCCAAAAAAGGTACAATACAAAGTTGTAAGACTGAAACCGCCAGTTTTGCTGTATCAACTTCACAAGTGACTACAGAAACTTTTCAACCATCTACAGTAAAGCAGCTTGGCCATCTGCCTCTTTGTTGACTGGTAAGAAAAATTTGCTGGGTTACATACAGTATGAATGCCATAAAGGTAATAATAATAATAACAGAATGAAATATATATACAGCATATTAGCAAATGTAAAACCTTATTAGGGCAAGTTAATAGTAAGGTATTATGCAAATAGATTGCAAGTTAATAGTAAGGTATTATGCAAATGGATTACAATATTTGACTGGTATCTGAAACAAAATCATGTGTGGTATAAAAAATGTTTATTGAAGTACAATGCACAAGAATAACAGACAGACAACAGCAAATATAAATAATGTAAATATAAACATGTTAGTTAAGCTAATATCTGTTTTCTTTTTTACATTTTTTTATAATTGTATAGCAACACCACACCAAACAGTTAAAGTTCTGAATTTTAAAAAGAAATAAAATCATAGATGGTATTAGTCAAACAGTTTTTGTAAAATTAATGGCAGGACAGTTACATAAATAAATTAAAAAATACTGAAATCCATGTAAGCTAACTGTGAAATAATGTCTATGTATGTAGTATAAATGCATAGTTATGCAAATCACAATCAAATTAAAGGAAAAATGCCAAAAGAATTAACTATAGTTTATAAAGTATAAAATGTGAGCTCAGACCTTCCTAGACTAGATGAATAGTTACAAGAAGTGTTGGAAAGATAAGATAAACTAGACTGATTGCCAGACAAGTAGCTTGATTTTTTCTAAAGCATTATTGTTATTAAAACATAATTGTTAAAATGTTTACAGGCAACCCTATTTGGTAATTGGTATAAAGTGTCACAATCGTGCATAGATGTCACTGATAATCTGTTTGCAAGTAAATGATAAAAGTAAAAAAAAAAAAAAACCTCAGTTGCATCAAATACAGCCAGCAGATGGGCTATAGTATACATACAGTTCAAATCAATTATGCAGGAGGGTATAAATACCTACTAGTGGTAATAAACAGCAAAAGCTTTATAAAAAATGATCAAATCAGACAAAGGTCCATAGTTTGTTAACCTAATAAAGCAGATAAACAATAGTGCAGTATACTACAGGGGAGGGGCACTCTCTCAGTTTTACACTGACTGTATAAGCCGTACTGCACAAAGGTCTGAAATAGAGCTACAGGAATAAATAATATTTCATTCCTTCTTGACAATACTCTTTTAGGGGGGAAGGAAAAAACAGGTATTAGTGCATAAGAAACACTGGTAAACAGATTAAATCTGAAAGTCCAAGATATTTATGCTAGTTATTATTGTATTGTTTAGTATTAAATTGTATTTACAATCTGCTAAACTGTAAAGCTATACACAAGAGAGAGTAAAGATATGTAAAAAAATTGAACAAGAATGGTCACTATTTTTAATACGTTTTTGGCAAGACAATGTTGGTATGCAAAAAGCATAGTTGCCTCTGGTGGCAATTCCACTAAATATTTCTAAAGAGACATAAACATTTTCCAAGATTTTGCTTAATATTAATGTTATTAAATTTGTAAGATTACACTAAATGTACTTTACAGTCTTTGTATGTACAAATGCAGAAGAATTCAGTGCAAATGATAGTCTTTGTATGTACAAATGCAGAAGAATTCAATACAAATGAAATGAATGTCTAGCAATGAATATGTGTAGAGAAAAAAATGGGTCCAGGATAGCTACTAGATTGAAATGCATGAATAGCAAACAGTCTGTGTAAATACATACTGTACATTGTAATAATACTGCGGTGGTGGTGCTGCGGTAGCGTTGTCGCCTCACAGTAAGACGTTGTCCTGCTTGATTCTCGCCTAGACTGTCTTCTGTGTGGAGACATGCGTGAATGGGCGTACCTTCGTTGAAGGTTGTGCGTCAGGGCCGGCAACTCCGCACGTAAAAATCTACTGCCAATCATTAGCGGACCGGAGTTCTGCTGTGGCGACCCCTAACCGGGAAAAGCCGAAAGACACAAAAACAACAGGATACATTGTAATAAGTTCAAAAGTAATTTGTCAAGTTGTAATATTATCACTGGTTTCAAGTTGCAGTTTTATCATTGGTTTTTGGGCCATCATTTTATCTGTAATAGTATTGATTACCCCAGCTAGAAAAAAAATTATATTAAAATATTGTATTCATACAGCTAATGGACTAATATGTAAACAGCATTTTTCAGAGTATATTTCACTGTCAATTAAAGTTTATGGGCAGTTCAGAAATATGACCACAATGTTATGGTTAAAATGACATTGAAACTGTATATTTTCAGCAGTGTATAAATGCTTGCAGTAGCACATAGTTCTTGTCTCTCATTCTGTAATTGCAAAAGAATAAATTAATCAAGTTAAAAAATAAAATTAAAGCAGACACAGCCCATAAATGATGAAAAATTGCATTTTGATGTATCAAAATAAGACTAAAGGTTTTGTTTCTTAATGTGTTTTCTATATAATGTTATCAAAAATGCATATCAGTATAACGTGTTTTGAGTTTGTTTTAAAAAAGAGGGAATTGTTAGAGATTATGAATATAAGGTTGAAATTAATTCTGTTGTAAATATGCTGAAAAATAAAGCATATAGTAAAAAGTTTGTTTGCATATATGTATAGAGTTTAGCAATGTAAAATGGGCATTCATACTATATGTATCTTCACAGCATCAGAAAAAGCCTAACAAAGCAATATTGGAAAGCAAGTATTGTGTGCTTTTCTCGTGTTTGCAGAACAAATATCTAAACTCAGCAGTACGTGATGTTTTTTCAGTAACAACAGACCAGATGTTTCCTTTCATCTGATTGCGTGCATTTGTACATTTTCACTTCAGCAGAACTGCTGACAGGACAACAGAAAAGTCTAAAAACAGACATTATGTGACTTCCCACAGAAGGACAAAAAAGATACCAAGAGGAAATAACAAAATCTATGTGCGTGACTAGCACTCTATGTAACAACTGTAAGTAATTCAGTTATGTGAGAGAGGGACAGAGAGGAGTATTTTATAGAAGTCATTGTTCGTATCTGTAATGAAGGAAAACTTTGTAAATACAGAAAGAGGATGTGTCGTTTGTTATAAAAATAAGTTATCTGTAACTGTGCTTATAGCTGCAAAATATATTTCTTTATCAGTGTGCAATTTGAAAGGCTTGGTGCTTTAAACAGACTACAGATGGAGTCATGCAAAGCTCTGTGTCTCTGATTCAGCAGTAAACAGCACAGCAAGACTGTGTCTTAAGAAGACTTTGGATCCAGTACAGCATAGAAGCAGAGCACAAATTAAAATACATTTTTCACATATATCCCCAGTAAAATTTGCAATCACCCATCAAGTCATCTAGACTAGTTTTAAAGGTTGTTAGGAATGTAGTCTTTTTGATAGAAGTGCAGCCTTTTCCTGAAATTTGAGATACATTTGGCTAGTATCTATCAAACTACCTGGTGGTGCTCTGATGTAATGTTATAGGTTTAGGTCTGTAGAGTGGGTGTTTGCTTTAAAACTGACTCTGTTTAGGTAAAGGACTTCAAAGAGTACTGATTCATTCACAACACAGAAGGCTAGGCAGAGATGACCAGGAGTCCATACAGTTAACTCTTTCATTTGACAAAGGTTATGAGTTGCTGTCATCAAAGGTCAAACCACTGTAAAAAATGTGGTCATCATCTGATGTACTTGGACGTTTCACCCCATGGCAGGCAGTTCATACAGTGGTCCTTTCTGTGCTGGGTCCTTATGATGAGGAACTTTTATAAGAAAAGATCTCAGAAGAAGGTGGAGAAAGTAACTGTGCAGAACGTCAGAGCAGCTTCAGCAAGAAGTTTTTTTTTTTTTTTTTTTTTTAATTATTGTAACAATTCTGCCTCCAGGGAACAGCATTTGTGCCGAGTCTGTAGTAGCCTTCAGGATGATACTGTCTCTTTGTCTTTACTACCGTATTGATATTGATGAATGACACACCTACCTCATTCTTCCGTCGTTTTTATTTCCTGCTGATTAACCTAGGATCCGAGATTACTTTAAAATTCATGATTCTGTGTTGTCCTCCCCATCTGTCTTAACTAGTTGTGTCATCTGCCTTGTGGCAGATCTGAGTCAGCAACTTTTCAAGGAGCTTCTCCAGCTGTCAGTTTTTTCATCTTCTGTGGACTAGATACTCCTCAGATATCGTTTTCTTTAGCTGTCACCAGGATCCAGCATTCTGAACAGTTATCCTTATTCCTCATCTTTTATTTTTCCCTGCAAACTGTTGAGACTGTAGGCTGGGATACCATATCAGTGCTTCATGGATTTCACTGTCTGTTTTTCCTTCTTTTTGACAGACAAAATTCTCAAGCACTCTGATGTTGCAGATAAGTGAAATAGTTTGTCTCTACCAATTAGATTATTTCTAACTACTTACAGTATTGTCTGCCTTTTATTTAGACTTTCTAATAATTTTTCCATTTTTTTTTCAGTTTTTCTCTTTTAGGTTCATGGGTCCATAGGTAGGTACTAGGCTATTGGCCCTAGGACCTATGTAAGCCTAGTCAAAAAGGTACCCTGGCTTTCGCCACCCAAGAAAATTATTTTCCTCTGTCCCTATGGAGCAGAGCCGCAGAAGTGATCCCCGGGGTAAATTTCCTATTTCCCATCCAATCATCAAGATTTTTCTTGAAGAGTGCTAGTGAAGAGCTTTGTTTGATATAGATAGGTAGTTTGTTCCAGAGTAGGGGAAGTCTCTGGGACAGGAATCTATCCCTCCAGCATGTTATGTTTATTGTGATGACAAGGTTTAGGTCCCTAGAGCGTGTAGCTCGGAGGGATTGGGATTTCTTTAAGTGGAACATGTCCAACAGCTCTGGGTTTGTCATAGCTTTGTATGTTAGGCAGTGATCGCCTCTGAGTAGGCGATATGCGACAGAGAAAGCTGGAGTTTTTTGAGACGGTCTGTGTAGGACATCTGTTTGAGGCTGGTAATCCTCTTTGTGAGGTATTTCTGTGGCCTTTCCAGTTGTTGTAGATGTCTTGTGAGTTTTTTGAGACGGTCTGTGTAGGACATCTGTTTGAGGCTGGTAATCCTCTTTGTGAGGTATTTCTGTGGCCTTTCCAGTTGTAGATGTCTTGTGAGGTACGTACCAAAAGGGGCCTTGTACTCTATAATGGGTCTAATGAGTAATGAGTAGAGGGAACAATTACCTTTTTTTTCCTGGATGAGAAACCTTTTGTAATGAAGTGTGCCATGTAGAAGGATTTCTGACTACTATGGCGATGTGATTATCAAAGGAGAGACTACTGTCCACCTGTGTCCAAAGGTCTCTTATCACACTTTCGGTGTTAAGTAGACTACCACCTATGTGGTAGTTCATGGGTAAAGAATTTTTACCAAAAGGGATGACAGTGCACTTTTTGGCATTGAGCTTGAGGCCATGGCTTTGACACCATGCATCTGTCTCAATGAGGCCCTTTTGTAGGATGTCCACATTGTTAGGAGTTTCGATTATAGATCCTAGTTTTCAGTCATCTGCGAACTTCATTAGCCAAAGACCTTCTGTGTTAGCCTGTACTTCAGAGAAGTAGATACCAAACAGGAGAGGACACAGGACTGAACCCTGTGGTACTCCACTTGTCACTGATCTGAAGTCGGATTTGGAGTCTGATACTTTCACAGTGTGGGTACTGTCAGTGAGCCAGTTGGCAACCTATCTTGTGACATAGGGATTTATACCTAGTTTAGTAAGTTTATCTATAATTCCAGAGTGGGGGATGGTGTCGAAAGCCTTGGCGAGGTCTAGATAGGCTGTGTGAACCACCTTACCCTCATCTACAGCTTTGGTGACTGCTTCTAAGAAGTCTGTTAAGTTTAGGAGACATGATCTGCCTTTTACAAACCCGAACTGGGTGGGGTCCAGAGTTTGGAGATTACCAATGTCTTTGTTTATAAGTTTCATGATGATACGTTTCATGGCCTTGCAGACCAGGCTCGTCAGGCTAACGGGGTGGTAGTTCCCGGGGTCCATGGTGGATCCCCCTTTGTGGAGTGGGATAACCGTCGCTGTGCGCCATTCAGTGGGCACAAAGCCTGAGGTGAGGCTATGATTGAACATGGTACTTAGGTGAGATGCCAATTCGTTCTGTAGCTCATGTAGAACGCAGCCTGGGATGTTGTCAGGTCCCATGGATGCTGTGTTCTTGGCTTTGGAAAGTGTGTTTTTTACCTGTGCAGCCGTGATTACAGTAACTTTGTATTCTTCCGGTATAGAGATGGGCCCTTTAGGGGGTGAAGTTAGCGCTGAAATTATCTGCCAGGATGTTGGCAATATCAGTTGGTTCTGTATATTTAGTGCCATTGTGCTGTAACTCAGAGCAGATCTTGCCATTGAGATTCTTGACATAGCTATAGAATGCTTTGTGGTTGTCTGTAGAAACAGTGGTGATTTTGTTTTTGTAACTAGCTTTGGAGGATTTTATGAGGGATCTCAGCTTCTTACTGAGGCTGACCAGAGAGTTCCTCCAATCATGGGATTTTACTCTTTTTTGCAGCAGTTTCTTTTTTCTGTTGTAGAGTTTGTTTATAGCAGGTGACCACCAGATTGGCTTCCTTTTTTTGGAGGATAGCATCTTGGTTCTGTTAGGGATAGCATGATCCATGCACTCATGTAAGTGCTTATAAAGTGCATTTGTGTAGGATTCAGCAGTCGTACCTCAATTTCCGTCTGCATGGGTGTCATGAAGTTTGCCACTTCTGTCTTAAGAAGTGTGAAGTTGGCTTTGGAGAATTTTTTTACGATGGTTTCCCTAATGGGGGGTGGGGGCGGGATGTGGATGTCTAGGGTGATTAGCTTGTGGTCGGATCTGACCAACGAGGAACTGACCTCTGGTGTGGAACACCGGTCACCCATGTTGGTAATAACCAGGTCTAGGATATTGCTGCTCCTGGTGGGAGAGTGGATAAGTTGATCCATGGCATTGGAATTTATGAATTCCAGAAAACATTGAGCACAAGAGTTGGTACATGAGTAGTTTTCCCAGTTAATGGTAGGGTAGTTAAAATTGCCCATTATTAGGGTGTTAGGTAATATTTTCCAGTGTATTAAGAAATGAGGAGTGGGAATCTTGGGGCATGGTGGGGGATCTGTAGCAAGCTACAGTTTGGATTGCGGTCTTGCCCAGAGTTAGTTGCACTTGGATAATCTCGGATACATTATACTGAGCATCTAGCCTGGAGGTGTGGATATCCTTAATGAATATGGACACGCCTCCGCCTTTAGTGTTTCGGTCCAGGTTAGGTGGCCGAAAGGTGTGGTATGAATTATAGCCTGGTAATGCAGGGGTACTCTCTGGAGCCTTGAACCAGGTCTCTATCACTGCACAGATGTCGATGTTGTCCATTTTAAGGAGTGCCTCGAGTGAGTGCATTTTGAGGTTTAGACTTCTAGCATCGAGTAGCAATACCCTCAGATTCTTCTTGCTTGTAACTGTTAGGGTGGTGAATTTGTCATTTGAAGCTTGCCTAAAAAAGGCACTATAGGGGCGGCTAGAGCCTTAGCCAGTATCCGGAATCCCAGGGGCAGCAGGTGTAGGCCATTTCTGGCAAAGCATCGTGGTTTGTCGATCATGTCATCCCAGGCAGACAGATACTGGATCCCCTTAGAATGACACCAGAAGCTTAGCCAATTGTTGAAGTCAGTCATTTTGTCCTTGTACTGTGGTATCATTCTGGGTGATGGCAGGATGCTACTCAGGGCTAGGGTCATACCTGCCTGGGCTACAGGATCGGACAGCTCTTCCATGTCCCTTTTCATGTAGTCCAAGGAGGTACGTTTCAGGTCATTCACGCCAACATGGACAATGACAGAGTCGTATTTGTACTTGTTGTGGAGTGACCTGAGTGCATGCGTTATGTGGTGGATCCTGGCACCTGACAGGCAGCTGACAGTAACTTTCTCCTTGTTTAGCCTGGTGAGTGGAACATCAGTGTGCCTGACTATAGAGTCACCTATGACTAGAGTGTTGGGTACGTTGTTATGCCTTATGGGCTGTGGTTGAGTGGCACACTGAGTTTGTGGGCTATGTGTCATTTGGGTTGTGTTGGGGGGTGGAGGTTGCTTGTGTTTCTGCTTTGGAGATCCCTGTTGCTTGAGCAGGTTTTTACTGAGAGTCTCCGCGAATGTAGGTGTGTGTTTTGTGTTTCTATGTGTGTATTTTGGTGGTGTAGGTTTTGAGGGACTATGTGCTGAGTGTGGTGTGGTGCAAGTGTTTACCTTCTCCTCTTGACTGTCTAGTCTAGTCTTGGGTGAAGAGGCCTTTGCTTCCAGTTTGGCTATATAAGTGCATCTCTCACAGGTTGTAGTGTTGGGTGGTAGTAGGAGAGGGTTGTCTGTGTACATGAGGCAATTACTGCATTGCCCCAAGATGCCCAGACTCATCAGGTAGACAGGAGAAAACACCGGGAGCTGACCCTTAGACATGCCTGGATAGGTGCTTATTTGTTAAGTACTAGAAACTGTTTTCCTCTAGACAGTGAGGAAAGTTGAGTCCTGTAGTAATTTGTAGCTTATTTAGTGCTTACAATAAGTTCTGAACAAATGCTGAGCTCAAAGAAACAGACTTGAGTGCTGAAACAAAAAAACTGGCTAGTTCTAAAAACAAAATTAAGCTAGAAGGCTTTCCTCTAACACAAAAAGGCTTGGGGGCATAGAAGCTACTTCAGCAAAAAGAGTCTCAGAGCTACAGGCCCTCATGGCTGTGGAGCCTTATCATATTTTACTCAGACAGGGTGTCTCTGAGGACCAATCCTTTATTTATGCCTAAGGTGGTTTCCAGTGTGGCTCTTAACCAAACTATTCATCTGCCAACCTTTTATCCAAATCCGCAGAACAAGAGGGAGAGAATTCTGCATTCCTTGGACGTGCATAGACAGCTAGGATTCTACTTGAGCAGGACTAAAACTCTAAGAAAAACTGAGCAATTATTAGTGACATATGCTGCAGGATCAGTAGGAAAGGCTATTTCAGGGTGGATAAGCCACTGCATTCGTTTCTGCTACTTTCACCATGGCAAACTTGTGCCCAAGGGCATTAGGTCTCATTCTACCAGAGCTGCAGCTACTTCAGCAGCCTTTCTCAGAGGAGTACCAACCAAAGACATTCTAGAGGCTGCTACTTGGAGTTCTGTTCACACCTTTACAAAGCATTATCATTT